>NC_140941.1:92247619-92475119 GCF_014529385.1 Adiantum capillus-veneris | reverse complement strand
TATGGTTCTGCTGCGAGTGGCAAAAATTCTGTTCCTAATGCTTCTGCTGGCAGCACTTCGTCTGGCAATTCTGGTGATAAGGGCAAAAAGAAGATGCGTTGCCATTATTGTAAAGCCAATGATCACTTGATCAAGTCGTGTCCTAAGTTGAAGGCCAAAGAGGCTAAGAAGAAAGAGGGTGGTTCCACTGCATATGCTGGTTCCACTACAAGTGCAGCCATTGTTGAGTCTTCTGTGAAAGGAGATTGTGATGCTGATGTTGATGCAGAATGGGCTTTTAGCGCAGAGTGCACTTACAATCCTGCTGTCCATGATGCATGCTTGTCAGTTGCTGCAGATTCACATGTGTGGTATTTCGACAGTGGTGCTACAAAGCACATTACCTCACATCGTGAATTGTTTACCTCTCTCGAGTCTGTCCCTCATGGGAATTCAATCACTTGTGCCAACAACGCCTCTTATCCAGTTCAGGGAGTTGGAAAGATTGTGCTCACTGCTGCTAATGGCAGTTCCTTCACACTTGTTGATGCACTTTATGTACCTGGGATCAAGAAGAATCTATTGTCTGTATCCGCACTTGCTAGACTTGGACTTGTAGTCAAATTTGTGGATGACAGATGTACAGTTCATGATCTCAGTTTTGGTGATGAAATTGTTGCATCTGGGCTTTTGTGCCGTGGGCTGTATAAGCTCACTTTGTATGACAAGTGTGGACAAAATTTTGCAAATGCTGTTGCAGATTCAAGGGCTATTTCAGATGCAAAACTTTGGCATGCACGTTTTGGTCATCTGAATTTTGCCAGTTTGCTGCGTTTGCAGAAATCTGATATGGTTGCTTCTTTGCCGCCTCTTGAAGCACCTATCAAACATGTTTGTGAAGGCTGTATTCTGGGTAAAATGCAGCGTTCTAAGTTTCCAAAGGATGGTTCAGTTAGGGCCACATGCAGGTTGCAGCTTGTGCATAGTGATGTTTGTGGGCCTATGCAAACTCCGTCCTTGGGCAATTACCTGTACTTCGTGACTTTCATTGATGATTACTCCAGGCATGCATGGGTATTTCCGCTTAAAGCAAAGTCCGAAGTTTTTATGTGCTTCAAACAATTTTTGGCTATGGCTGAAAATGTCTCAAAATGTACTATGGGCACCCTCCGTTCCGATCGAGGGGGGGAGTATATGTCTCATGAATTTAATGCATTTCTGGCTAGTCGTGGGATAAAACACCAATGTACAGTGCCTTATACACCTCAGCAAAATGGTGTTGCTGAGAGGAAAAACAGGTCACTAACGGAAATGGCACGATGTATGGTCAAAAGTCAAGCTTTGCCGCATTCTTTTTGGCTTGAGGCCATCATGTGTGCCACTTATGTACTTAACAGGTGTCCTACGAAAGCTTTGCAGTCTATTACTCCATATGAAGCATGGCATGATAGAAAACCTTCTATTGAGCACATGCGTGTTTTTGGCTGTTTGGCATATGCTTTGGTGCCACAAGTGCAGCGCAGGAAATTGGATGATAAGGCTGTCAAATGTATTTTTGTTGGTTATAGTGCTGAAAGCAAAGGTTACAGGTTGTATCATCCGCAAACAAAACGTATTTTGGTTTCACGGGATGTAGTGTTTGTGGAAGATTCTGTTCAACCCTTGCTGTCATGTACTAGAGACAGTAATGTAAGCTCACAGGACATTTATGACACTTTGTTGCCTCTTTTCAGTGGTGGAAATACGAATGTAAGTTCCAATGAGGCAAATGTACAGCCTATGGGGGTTTCTGAAAATGTTTTAGAACAGCCTATTACTGATGCAGATGTACATGATGTACTTGATGAGGAAAGGGCTGAAAATGAGCAGGCTAGAGGTATGCCAAAATGGCTGGTGCACACTTTGCGTGACAGTAAATTGGATGCACCTTTATCTAGTCGTACTCGTTCAGGCTCTCGCCATGCATCTTATGCATCAGATTGTTATGCTTTGGCTGTGTCTAGTTTACATGATGTTGAGGAGCCTCTGTCTTTTGATGAAGCACAGAATTCAGAAAATTGGATTGCTGCCATGAAATCAGAATATGATGCACTTATAGAGAATGACACATGGACTTTATGTGATTTGCCTCCTGGCAAAAAGGCCATTGGTACGAAGTGGGTTTACAAGTTGAAACGCAAGCCGGATGGTGAGATCGATCGCCATAAGGCTCGACTTGTTGCAAAGGGTTATGCACAACAAAAAGGCATAGATTATGAAGAGACTTTTGCTCCCACTTGTCGTATGACTACTGTGCATTTTCTATGTGCATTGGCAGCTCATTTTGGTTGGGATGTACATCAATCAGACATTGTTACTGCTTTTTTGAATGGTGACATATTTGAGGAAGTTTATGTAACGCAGCCTCGCGGTTTTGTCATAAAAGGACAAGAGGACAAAGTGTGCAAATGTAAGAAGGCTTTGTATGGGTTGAAGCAATCTCCTCGTGCTTGGTATGAGAAAGCTGACACTCATTTGGTTAAACGAGGCTTTCGTAACAGTCCAACAGAAAGCACATTGTATGTAAAGCGTGAGGATGATGTATTTCTCATTGTGGTTCTTTATGTTGATGATTTGCTGATCACTGGACCAAATGAGAGACATATTGCTGAATTTAAGGCTGATTTGAATGCTACTTTCAAGATGAAAGATTTGGGGCTGTTGCATCATTACTTGGGTATACAGTTTAAGCAGTGTGATGGTGGTATTGCCTTGTGTCAGAAAAGTTACATAGAGACATTGCTATGTAAGTTTGGACTTGAGGATTGCAAACCTATTTCCACTCCCATGGAAACAGGTTTGAAGTTGAGTCTACATGATGCTGGCGATCCTGCTGATGTCACACTTTACCAAACTGCTGTTGGCTGCCTCATTTATGTATGCAACACGAGGCCAGATATTCAGTTTGCAGTCTCGCAGGTCAGCAGATTTATGCATAGCCCAGGGTCTAAGCATTGGCAGGCTGTCAAGAGGATTTTCCGCTACCTTAGTGGCACTTTACATCTTGGCTTGTTTTATCCCAAGGGGGGATCATTGCCGCCAGACTTACATGCTTTTTCGGACTCAGATTGGGCTGGTTGTTTTGACACGCGAGTGTCCACAAGTGGTTTTTGTTTCATGCTTGGCAGTTCATGTATATCATGGTTGAGCAAGAAGCAACCTACTGTGGCCACTTCGAGTTGTGAGGCTGAGTACAGGGCAGTCTTCACAGCTACGGTTGAGTGTGTATGGCTCAGATGCCTTATGGCTGACTTGGGTGTTGGACAGGACACTGCCAACACTATCTACACTGACAGTCAGAGCGCATTCGCAGTTGCGAGGAACCCAGTTTTTCATGCTCGCACAAAGCACATTGAGGTGCATTACCACTATGTCAGGGAGAGGCTCTCAGCAGGAGAGATCAGCTTGGCTTATGTGCCAACACAGGACAACCTTGCAGATCTTTTCACAAAGGCATTGTCTCGTGAGAAGCTTGAAGCTTTCCGCAAAGCTTTGGGCTTACTCCCCTTTGTGGACTGATCCTGTCCTCAGGGCATGGCACTTCCCTTTACTCATGTGCCAGCTCTCGTTCACCGCATCACTCCAGGGGGGATTTGTTACCATATACATGTGGTAGTGATGTGTGTGAACACACTAGGACCGCCGGGGCATTTTTTCCCTCTTTAGGAGGTTTTTTCCCCCGTGCATTGTATATACGCCCATCACTCTATGGCTATCTATCTTTTTGCACACTAAGGAATACACTCTCTATTGTGTGCCTTGAGCTTCCTTCGTCTTCTCCAAGCTGTGTGTGTTTCTCTGCAACCCTAATTCCAACAATGAGTCCGTGGAGAATCCTGGTTAAGGTGAATACAACAAAGTTTGTGACATACGTCATTTACGGGAGGGGGAAGGGGAAGAAGGCTTGGGGGTTTTTGGAGCCCGAAATTCTTTGATGATGGATTTTCCGCCTCGATAGACGGCCTATTTTCCGGCTACTCGTGCCTCTCGAACCTTTTGGAGTTCTTGTTTCTTGACTTTAAGTTGGGCAGGTGTCAGGGCCTCGCTTATCCATACTGTGGTGCCCTTGAGGAGTCGTGCTTGCTGTAGAAGTGTAATGTGCGCTTCTTTAGTCTTGAAGACCAAGATGCCTTGGTTGGTGCGGTTGTCCTGGTGAACCCTCTCAATTGTGTTGGGGTCAAACTCGGTTGGGTGGATGTCTTGGTTGAGTTCCGCTAAGGTTGTAGTGCAGTCGTCGTTCTCTTCCCACCAAGTAGAGGGCAGGCCGCCGATACGAATAGATAGATAGATAGATAGATAGATAGAGAGAGAGAGAGAGAGAGAGAGAGAGAGAGAGAGAGAGAGAGAGAGAGAGAGAGAGAGAGAGAGAGAGAGAGAGAGAGCTCCTACGAATGGAGGCCTTGTGATCACCATAGCACAGACGAGAGCGAGAGAGGGAGAGCTCTTGCGGTTGGAGACTTTGCAACCACCACAATTGAGGTACCTGCAAGTTTCTTTTTGTATATTGCTTCCAACAGGTCAGGCAAGGGTCTTGTCATATTGTGAGCAGTTGCGAGACTCCTACTCTTTTTGCATGCTTGCAAGAAGCTTGACTGCTCTCTCTCTCTCTCTCTCTCTCTCTCTCTCTCTCTCTCTCTCTCTCTCTCTCTCTCTCTCTCTCTCTCTTTTGCTCAAGGTTTTCTGCAGGAGGAGTGTTTGATTACTAGATTTCTCTCCATCACTCTCACTCTCTCTCTCTCTCTCTCTTTCTCTCTCTCTTGATGGAGTGAAGGTGGAGTGTGCAAGAGAGGGAAGGAGAGAATGGGGAAGAGGATACACGAGCAGACACGTTTGGTGGAGCTTGTGAGAGAATAATTATCCCTCTCCTTATTGTTCACTACTACCAAAACAATAAGTGGGCGGTTGCCCGCCTGGCCATAATTGGCCACGGGCCTTAAACCCAACAATCTCCCACTTGAAGGCGAACGTGGACCAAGTGGCTAAAGAATGTAGGGGCTATTGTGTACAAATGTACAAAACCGTGAAGCGTGACTGTAGCTTCACCCTACGCCCATCATCTCTATGCAATGTGCGAATCTCTCTGAGGCTAGGCTCTTTGTTAGAGCATCCACTAGGTTTTCATCCATGTGATTAACTCAATGCGTTTTCTAGCCAGAATATCCTGCACCACATGGTACCTGACCTCTATGTGTTCCGACTTGGAGTGAAACACGGGGTTCTTTGCTAACACAATCGCACTCTGACTGTCGTAATGTAGCACTGGAATATGGTGTATACCAAAATCTCCCACTAAACGAGATAACCACACAGCTTTCTTATTACTGAAACTAGAAGCTGCAACATACTTTGCCTTAGTGGTGGAAGACGAAGTGCAATTTTGGATACATGACCTCCAAGAAATTGATGCTCTAGTGAACAAGAAATGTAGCCAGATGTGGATCGCCTAGTGTCCACACAACCAGCATAATCCAAATGAGTGTATCCAACTATGGATGCATCATTGTTCCCAAAGCATAAGCACTTGCTAGTTGAGCCCTTGACATATCTCAAGATGTGCTTCACTGCTTCCCAATGCTTTCTGCCTAGATTTTCCATAAACCTGCTAACCACTCCCATTGTATATGCAATGTCTGGCCATGTGCTAACCATGGAGAACATAAGACTTCCAACTGTCAAAGAATACGGCACCTTTGCCATCTCTACCTTTTCAGCATCCGATTTGGGACAATCATTCTTGCTAAGTTTTTTTATATGCTGCCATGATTGGGGTACTCAATGATTTCCCCCCTTTCATACTAAAAACTTGCAAGACCTTGTGGACATACTCTTCCTGTAAAAGTTCAAGTATACCACATTTGCAATCTCTCTTGACACGCATACCAAGAAAGTGATGTGCATCGCCCAAATCTTTCATAAAAAACTGCTTTCTTAAGGCATCCTTGAGAAGTGCAATCTCATCTTTTGACTTCCCAGCTATGAGCATATCATCCAAGTACAAAATCAGAATGATGAGGGAGCCATCGTTCAACCTTTTTGTGTACAAGCAATGATCCTCTTGGCTACATATGTAACTTTGGGACTAAATGTACTTATCAAACTTGATGTACCATTGTTTTGAGCCTTGCATTAATCCATACAAATATATCTTGAGTCTACACACCAGCTCTACCCTTGTTGGCTTCTTAGGCTTTATCGAAAAACCCTCTGGCTGTTTCATGTAAACATCTTCTTCAAGATCCCCATGAAGCCTAAAGTTGTCTTTACATCCATTTGGACCAATTCCAAGTCCTCAATGACTACTAGTCCAAGCACAAGACACAATGTAGTCATCTCCACTGGAGAAAATATTTCGTCAAAATCCACGTCTTTCATTTGATTGAACCCTTTAGCAACCAATCTTGCCTTATACTTAGGCTCGGGATCATCTGTGATATACTTCTTCTTGTACACCCATTTGCATGGCAATGCTTATTTATTTGTAGGTAGCTCTGTTAATTCCCAAGTTTCATTGGTTAAAATAGAATTATACTCAGATTGCATAGCCTCTTCTCACTTCACGCTATCATCCATTTGAATGGCCTCTTCATACAGCAGGTGGGTTCACTGCAATCAATGACTAGCAAGTAGTCCAATCCTGGCTCGAAACGCTCAGGTGCACAAGAAGTACGAGTAGATCTCGGAAGTGTCTGACTGCTGGATTTTTCTCTCTTTGGAGCAACATGTGTGTGTGTGTGTGTGTGTATACTAGTGGAAGGTACATTACTAGCATGTCCAACATTCTGTGTAATTGGCGGTGAGGAGACATCCTCAAACTGTACTCTGCGATACTCAATGTCTTGAGATACGTATGACCTTCTTAGATTCTGGGTGCCAGAGACGATATCCCATCTCTCCGTCTACACCATATTCGATGAAGATGCACTTGTGTGATTTGGGGTCCAGCTTTTGTCTAAGAGCTTTTGGCACATGGGAGAATGCTTCACACCCAAATACACGTAATCTATCATAAATGGGCTTTTTGCTTGTCCACATCTCCTGCGGAACCTTTTACTTTAGTGGTGTATTAGGTGACTGATTGATCACGTAAGCAGCCGTCGTAACAGTCATAGACAACATATGAGTGGCCCATTTTTTAATAGTTCTATTCATTCTCTCAGCCACACCATTTTGGGTGGGTGTGTAAGGCGTGGTAAATTGTCTTCTAATGCCACTTTTACTGCAGAAGTCCTTGAACTTGAAGGAAATGTACTCGCCTCCATTGTCATTGCACAAAGCTTTAAGCTTTCTACCTGATTGGTTCTCTACCAATGCTAAGAACTTTGGAAAGACACTAAAAACTTTGCTCTTTTTCTTCAAGAGATAAACGGAAGTATAACGCCCCCCCTAGAGACTTGACTGGCATAAGTCGCACAAGTCGCCTATGAATGAGATCTAGAGGACTCCCCAACTCCTTGTCCAAAGGTGGATGTCAACCTAGTCTATTTTTTATAATGCTCACATAAAGAGAAGTTAGAGTAATCTAACATAGAAATATAACCACAATGCTACAATACTTTCATTCCCTTTTGACTCATATGTCCTAGCCGGCTATGCCACAACTCTGTAGATGGCAACTCCGCTACACACATAGAGTTCCCTTTCATAGAAGATACATAAAGTGAGTACAATGAGCCAGACTTTTGGCCTTTAAGTATACTTCCCAGGGACTACCTTGCCTTGGATTCACCGCCCAGCCTCCCATATAAAGCTCCTTAGCCTCTGAATCCCTAGTTCACACTGGAAGCCGGCCTCTTGGCCCCCTTGGGTATGCCCTTGGCCTGACATTACTCCCCAGTGTTTTTGTCCTCAAAAACAAAAGTGGAAAACTTCTTCTTAAGAGCACTAATGTTTTCCCAAGTGGCGCCTTCTTCAGGTCGATCTTTCCACTTGATTAAATCTTGTCAACGTACATGATGATGCGTACGTAAATCATGATAGTCAATAATGCGCTCAGGTTCATGCGGTGGGGTAGGAGGCTCAACAAAATCGACCAGAATCTGTTGGTCAATGACATTGTTGTCCCCATGTAATCGTACGTAAACAACTTACATGAAAATCGGATGGATACGAGATTGTGTTGGTAACGAGAGTTTGTAGGCACGATCACCAACTCGCTTGAGTATCTTGAAAGGCCCACAATATCTTGGAGATAATTTAGGTGTTGGCCCAGTCTTTAGACTTTTTGAATGCTCTAGCACACGCAAAAACACTTCTTCCCCTTACTCAAAGGTAACTTGCCAACGTTTCTCATCAGTATACTTCTTATACCAATCCTGTACTTGCCGGACATTCTGACAAACGAGTTTCAGCATATCCATATGGTCTTGGAGAAAATCCTTAACCTGTTGGAGTTTTCCAGTTGCCAACTCCAGCATAACGGGTGACCTAGGTTGAAAACCATACATGAGCATGAAAGGACTAAATCTAGTCTTGTGACATGCTTAACATTGTTGTAAGCAAACTCAAGAAGAGGTAGATACTCTTCCCAATCTATTTGTTTCTTGCTAACATATGCGGGTAGCATATCCTCTAGCACTTGATTAATCAATTTGACCATCCGTTTCTTGATGATCTGCTGTACTGAGGTTGAGTTGTGTACCCAATTGTTGAAACACAGCCTCTCCAAAAATGACTGCTAAACGTGATATCACGATTACTCACAATGTTACTTGGAAAGCCTTACAACTTGTAAAGATTGTCCACAAATAACTTAGCTATTTGCTAACTAATGTCGTGTTACTTGGCAAGCCATACAACTTGTAAAGATTGTCCACAAATAACTAAGCTAATTTTTAACCGAGCCAACGACGTCAGTTAACAGGAGCTGCTAAAGATTGAAGCCTTATGCATTCGTCAGTTAATAAGAGCTGCTAAAGATCGAAGCCTTATGAATGCACATGGAAGATGAATATGAAGAAGCATTGACGATTGGAGTTACACATTTTACATTTTTCCAAAATGGACATGTATTGTAATTTCCCGATTTATTTAGCCATTGTGATAATTGTAACGTGTTACAGGCTCAATAAGAGTTCCAAGATGTAAAGCATAGGTCAGTTCGTGTACCTAGGTTGCAGATACAATAAATGTGGAACCTCAAAGGTCTTAAACACCGGACATTACACATGTTAGACCTTGGCTAAGGTATAAAATCCAACTTTGTAAAGTTTATTATTAAGTTTTGGATAATAGAAACATGGAGTGAGCTAATGGCATTCACTTCTCTCCTTCTCGCGCTTCCTAATCCCTTCCCGGTTTTCACATTGCAGTGACGTCTGTTGCGTTGCGACTGTAGGTAAAAGCTCTACACATTGACTTAAGCATTTGATGGTAATCTGTAGCTTTTGGCATCGTTGACCCATGGCCTAATTTCACCATAAGTAGGAATTTAAGCTTAAAAATCATAAAAATAAGTATAGACGGGGTATTGGTGCATCATTGCTAAGCATTTAGATACATTCTAGGTCAAAAACGACTACGTCATAAAATCACTACTACTGTTAATAATCATGATTTTTGCACTTGACCTAAAGTGAAATTTGAGACCTTAAGAATGTGTGCTTAGATCTCATAAACATGTCCTAGAAGTTTTGTAACGTTTGGATGTCGTTAGATGCTATAACGGTTGTGATTTGTTTGCCGAGTAGCGACTAGCTTTTGGTGATTTCTGTCATTTGAGTGTAGCTTGAGATAGATGCAAGTTGTCTGTTGTTTTCCAAGAGATTGACAACCTCTTGTAGCCTCTATATACTAGTCGAGTCAGCTTTTTCCCATGGATTGAAAATTATATTCGTGGTTCTCACTATATCTGCAATAAGATAGAAGTGAGGTTAGACACCCTTCCCATATTTGGCACCGCTGCCGGGGATGAATAGACCTAAACTAGGGAAAATAAGAGCGTCTTGTGTAGTTGTTAACTTTCTCTAGGTTCACCTAGAGTTAAAGTTTCTCTTAAAAATTGCATAGCTTAAGAGTGTCGTCTTTTGCTATGTAGAGGTAGCCTGGGAGTAGATTGTACTTGCTAAGTACCTTGTAGGATTGTAGGATTAGGTTAGGATTTTGAAAATGATTGATGGACAAGACAAGTCTTAAGATCAATGCTCAAAAAATAATAAAAAACAAGAAAACGAGTGTTTGTGGACACTTTTCACAACTCCATTGCACTAGAATCTAGGAGTAGGGTAAGTAGAATCTGAGGTGGGATTTCAGAACATTGCTCACTTTAGAAGAATCAATTGTGAGTTGTTTATGTGAAGTTGCAGAATTTCAGGTTTACGGTTGAAACAACACCAAAAGATTGTCAACCACTGAATCCGGTTGGAGATTATGCTTAAAAGTTGTATGAACCAGTGGGTAAGTTTAAGGACGCATTTGAGGTAAATTTTCAAGAGTTTGCAAAAACTCAAATTATTTACTTTTCCTTGACATTTTAAGTCAAATTAAGTTTTGACTTGACTCAGAGGCTTAAAATAGGTAATAAAAAGACTGTCCACTGAAAAAGCTAAAAAAAGTGTTCATTTTGGGCCAAAAGTAAATAATCATGATTATTTATTTTCAGCTCAAAAGTGACCAAGGTTGATACCAGAGACTCTATGCATGTGTACAAATATCTTTTGTAAAGGCTCATAGAGTTTGTATCACAAAACAGACCAAATAATTGATGAAAACTGAAATCTGTACTGATTGTCGAGATATTGTGTTTGACTTGATAAATCTTGTTCAAATTTGGTGAAACTTGACTCAAAGGCTTAAAACATGTCACAAAAAGATTGAGTATTGAAAAAAGTGCAAAAAATGTTTATTTTAGGTTAAAAGTAAATAATTGTGATTGCTTACTTTCAGCTCAAAAGTGACCAAGGTTGATACCAGAGACTCTATGCATGATTATAAACATCTTTTGTGAAGGCTCATAGAGTTTGGATCACAAAACAGACCAAAAACTTGATGAAAACTAAAATCTGTGCTGATTGTCAAGAAATTGTGTCTGACTTGATAAATCTTGTTCAAATTTGGTGAAACTTGACTCAAAGGCTTAAAACATGTCACAAACAGACTGAGTATTGAAAAAATTACAAAAAATTACTCACTTTAGGTCAAAAGTAAATAATCATGATTAATTACCTTTAGCTCACCATTTTGGCCAATAGTTACAAAAAAAAATCCTAGTAGTTAATAATCGTGATTATTTACATTTGCTCCAGAATTGAGAAAATTTTCACAGCTGAGTATACCACAGGGTCAAGCATATCAAGTAGACTACACAAATCAAATTTGGTGAAATTTGGATCACAAAATTGAGACTAAAGCCAGATTCTTGGAATCAGAGTCTGTGGACACTAAACAATTGATAACTTGGACAAATCTTGTTCTAACTCAACCAAACTTGTCCAGAGATCACAACAAGGTGATTACTTGGCAAAACAAGCCTAAAAAGTGTAAAAATTGAGAAAAGTAAATAATCGCGATTATTTACTTTTGAGCCCCAGAAACAAGGTTTTAGACTTTTGAGCTTGTACAGTGTTAAAGCAACATAATACAAGGTCGCTGGTCAAGTTTGGATTGCATCGGATCAAAATTAATACATGATAACTCAATTTTCAGGTTGCAAATTAGTCCTACAGCTCTTTGCAAGGATAGAATTTGGAATTCTCATTTGCTGACTCACTTAGCTTAGATTGAAGAACCAGGTTGCAGGCAAAGAATTGGGATCTTGACAGGAGCTGTGAATTCAAGTCAAGTGGAAAAATGGTAACAATCCAATCCTCCGGTAAGTAATCTATCCAAGGCTTCACAAGTCTATATGAACCTTAGATTTGGTCGTGTACTAGCAAATTAAGTCATATTTGGAGAGACCGCTAGTAGGGTATCCACTAAAGAGAGTGTGAATCAAGGTGATCAATTGGGCACTATCTTTGAAGAAGTCCTAGAAACTTATTCCAACTCAATATACGTAATGTCTTCCTATTCAACTCAGTCAGATGAACCGGGGGAAAAATCACATTGGATTACAGATTAGGCTATTCAGAGCCCAGATTTTAATCGAATCAAAATTACAATAAATTCTGACACTTTCGAGCTAGAGTTAATCAACTCTTGTGAGTCTTAAGAGCAGCAAGTTTAATGGTCTAGTAACTTGTGTGTAGCGGAAAATAGCATGAACATAGTGAGCATTTCATTAGAATAGATTCCTAATGAGAATAACAAGAGTGCTGTGCGCTCCTTGCCGCACTGTCGAAGCAAGGGACTTGCCGATACACCGTGTGCGAGACACAAATGGCTCCAAGCACACAACAAGACTAATCTAGCAAGCTCAAAAGAGGGCAATGGTGTGTCACTCACCGCTCTATGCTCCTGCCATGGAGGATTCCTCGCCGCGATGAAGAAGAAGCCGCAGTCGTGCCGCGCTCAACCGCTTCGCCGCCGTCGTGCCTTCGTAATGCTCAATCGCACACACACTCTCCCTCTCTCTCTCTCACACACATACACACACACGAGGAGGTGAAGAAGAAGAAGATGGAGATGGAGATGGAGCAAGAGCACTCTTCTATTGCACAAATGAGAGAATGAGTGAATTTTAGGTTTAGTTGGCTTTTATATGAGCTCACCCCATTCACACTTGGGCGCCCATGTTTAGCCAACTAATCCCTTGAATGTCCCAGTTAGAGTGCGCCTCTCATCGGCAATCACTCTTACCCTTTTCCTATTGGTCCGACAAGCCCGGTACCTGACTCTACCAAATACATAATACATGTACGTCGTAGGTGATGGGGTGTCCGTGAGCCATGAGGGTTAACAAGTGCTTGGGTGGAGAGAGCAACAAAAAGCATAACACCTAGTTAGATAGCATGAACAATACTTCAAAAGAGAGAGAAATTAAGCAATTGACAATAGTTGAGGACCGGATTTGCATAGAGTTGGTCCCCCCTCCAAAAGGCTTTGTATTATGGTTTCTCCCATCAAGAGAGACATTTTACAATACAATTCTTTGTGTTCCTTGAATACTAGCTAGTGCAATGAAGATGGAAACTTCATGCACTAAGCAAAACACTTATCAAACACAACATCAATTCCCTCACGGTCTCAGACCCAAGATCTCACACACCTTCGAAGATGGTGAGAGCTAGCGGGTATGAGAGTAGATTGAGAGGAAGAAGGAGTATTCTTATGAGAAAGATGTACATCTCCTCACATAATCACTCATATTAGCTTATCTTAGATTAGTAATTAGCATGGTAGGGGAGATGAGCATGCATTGAATCTTGGCTCTTGGTTGGATTTGCATCACAAAGCCAAGATTTGTTGGTGTAGGCCTCCCTTCTCACAAGCTTGGAGTAGGTGGTAAGCTTTCCATTAAAGCTAGAGAAGGAGAGAGAGTCTTCTTTGCTTCACACATGAGATTGTGTGAGTGTGTGTGTGCTAATGCCTTTCAAAAGTCAGTCCCCTCTCTGTCTCTTGGTCGACCTCCCTTGCTAATTGCTCACGCTACATCCCTATTGGACCTCCCCAAGCCTAGCGAATGGAAATTAAGCAGCATAAGTGATACCTTATGACATGTGTCCCCCTTTCCCCTTTTTGAGAGCTCTAGGTAATTAATAAATGAAACTAAACTCTCATTGGACCCCCCTGCCTCCTGTCCAATAGGAATCAGGGAAGCCATTGGGCTGTTGAATGCTCATTGGTCCCCTTGGGAGACTGTCCAATAGTCTTCTAGAGAGATTAATTCTTATTGGTTATTTTATTAAGTGTTTTTAAATTAATTAAGCTAGATTTACTCTAGCCTAGTTCTCATTGGTCCACCTCCATGGCCATCCAATAGGATTTGAGTACACCTTGTGGGCATCTGTCCTAGGGACCTCACATGTGTCCCTCTTTCCCCTTGTGTACAATTGAATCTTGTGAGTGTGTGTGGGTGTTTCTCTCTCATCCCCTACTTCTTGGGCTCGCCCCTCCTATGTAGGGCTTGACAAAGACTTTTTGGGACACACAAAAAGCATCCAATTCCCCTAATGTTTGACCTTTGGACCCAACCTTTGAATTTTGGAACCTTAGCATTTTGGAAGTCTTAATGGACTGAACCTTAGGGTGTTTTGAGCCCATTGTTGCACATAGATCTTTTGTCGATGGCCCCCCCTTTGGATCCCTATTTTCCCTCCTTTGGATCCCTACCGCCGGCGGTCTGCTAGCTTAACCAATATTCTAGCTTTTTCTCCCCTGGCACTTCCCCATATTAAATGATCAGTTTAACATGAGAAAATAATTTAGGAGAATTAGATATTGATTATTATGACATTACCTCTCTCTTGAAATCATAGTCGTCCTCGACTATAAGGTAGAGAAGGTACATCATATTCATTAGTCCTTTTCGTAGCGGGTAGAGGATCCCTATGTTACCCTACAACATCGTTCCAGAATGGATGAGTAGTCCATTTGGCGCTTGAGAGCCTAAGCTGCCGCAAGCATGTCTGCACATTAGTCCTTTCAGCTTTCCATAGTAGAGTGACAAGCTCTACTTGGTGTTTGGGAGATGTCATCTCCGCAAACTTGATCTAAGTATGCATACTACTTCATTTTTGTGCACAATAAAGAAAAAGAGAGTCCTATTAGACAAAAACTTTGTTCATTTTTAACATTTGTACATTTGCTTACTCTTGGGAATCATTGTGAGCATTGACAAGGTTTAGGTTATCCTTTAATTGTATGCCTTGCATCCATCTAGTATCTTCAAAAGGATAATTCATAAATTTAATAAGATATCATCGCGGGTACCTTGTCTTCATATCGGAGAATGGACTTGGGCTGCATCACCTCTTCTTGGTCCTCGATCTCCGGTGGGTCTTCAATAGTTGGTTCTTGAGGTGTCTCTCCTTTGTAAGGCTTTAGTCGGCTCACATGGAAAGCATTGTGTATGAGCCAATGGTTGGGCAACTTGAGTTGATAGGCCATCTATTTGATTGGCCTAAGAATCTGAAACGGACCATAGTACCTTTTTTCTAACTTAGCATAGTACTTTTGGTGTCCCATAGGATTCTTGCCCGTCGTGTGCCTTAATCGAGCCTTGGGAAATTTGAGTAAGACCCAATCATTTTCTTTAAAGGCTTGGGCTCTTTTGTGCTTGTTAGCAGTAGCCTTTTTCCTTTGCTGTGAGATACAGATAGCATCCTTAATCTTTTGGAAAGATTCTTGTAGGTCTCGGCTATACTCATCTGCAGCAAAGATCTTCCCGTGTACCTTAAGTAGCAAGGGACCTTTTGATCTTCCTTCTATTACCTCAGAAGGTGCTTTTCCTGTGGAAGTATATACAATGTTATTGTAAGCATACTCCACTAAGGGTAAGTACTTCTCCCATTGTGACCTTTGATCTACTTTTGTTACATAGGCTTTTAGTAGATCGAGAATTGTTAGGTTAGCTATTTCACTTTGGCCATCTGTTTGCGGGTGCTAGGTCGAAGCAAAGTTTAGCCTTGTTCCTAAATTCTCAAAGAGACCCTTCCAGAAATTACTGGTCATTCTAGGATCTCTATCCGACACTATGGACATTGGCAAGCCATGGTACTTGAAGATTTGTGAAATAAAGAGGGTTGCCATTTGATGGGCTTTGATAGTCTTTTTGACAGGTATAAAATGAGCTTGTTTACTGACCCTATCTACTATCATCCATATTACCGTATTCCCATGGATATACTTAGGCAATCCAAAGATAAAATCCATGGATATGCTCTCCCATGGTGAATTAGGGATTGGCAAAGGTTGAAGCAATCCAGGTTGCTTCCCTCTATCAAACTTTGTCTTTTGGCATACCACACATTTAGAAACATACTCTTGTATGTTTGCTTTCATGGTAGGCCAATAGAAATATGTTTCAATCCCCTTTAGGGTAGACTAAATCCCTCTATGCCCTACATAAGTAGGAGCATGAGATTCATACATTATTTTCTCACGTAGTGAGTTAGTAACACATAGTCTATTGCCGTAGAGAAGGTAACCATCTTGTAAAGTAAATGGTTCCTCTTTCTTTCCTAGTGCAAGGGCTGAAATCACATCTCTATAATCGGGATCAATAGCATACTCATCTATCATAGAAGATAGATCATTGTGAGTTGCTATGGGAACCGCATTTACTCTCGACCATCTTGAGAGTGCATCGGCTACTTGATTATGCTTGCCAGCAATGTGAGCAATATGAAAATGAAATTGCAAAAGAGAGTTTGCCCACCTCATTTGTTTGTTGGAGAGCTTGGTATGCATCATGAAGTAATTAAGACTTTGGTGATCCGTTCGCAGAATAAAAGGAGTCCCCAATAAATAGTGCTTCCATGAGTCTAAGGCATGTAGAGCTGTGATAAGTTCCTTTTCATATATGCCTAGAGCTTGCTCAACAGGGTCGAACCTTCGACTTTCATAGCCTATGGCGTGCCCTTCTTGAAGCAAAATAGCCCCAAGTCAATCACCATAAGCATCATATTGGACCTCAAATGGATTTGAGAGATCCAGGAGTGGAAGCACAGGTTGAGAGATGAGCTTTTCAAAAGCCTTGTTCTCTATGGCAATCCATGTGTACCTAACGTTTTTCTTTGTTAGGTCATGTAATGGTCCTATATTAGTGAGAATTTTTCTATGATAGCCTACGGGCCAACGGTGAACCTCCACGAACATGGAAACCTTTAAGAGCTTCCATTATGAAGCAGTTTTTGGCCACACCAATGCCAAAGACAAAGTACTCACAGAATGGATAAAGGTACTCACCACAAAGGATCTACTCTATGCCTTGCTTGGGGAAAGGTAAAAGAACATGATGCTTGTATTCTCTTTGACCATGGTTCTGCTCACAATTTTATATCTATAGAGTTGGCCACCAAGCTAGGCATACAAGCCTACGAGATGGGAGATGTCCTACCCACAGACGGTGCTTTCAAGGGGCAAGAAGCTTTAGTCACTCCCTTAATCGGGAAATTGAGGCTCCATGTCCAAAGCTATGTGGACAAAGAGGACTTCTTTATCTCTCCTCTCAAGCATGAGGATGTAATCCTAGGGGCACCATGGTTTGATCGCATGGCTGCCAATGTTAAATTCCCTAAAAGGAGAATCTCCTTTAAGTTCAGGGAAAAAGATATGTATATAGATGCTAAGGAAATGGGTAACACTACCCATTGTACATACACAAGCTTTCAATAAATCAATAAAGAGATCTATTTCCGTGTACATGATTTTCGTTAACGACTCTCAAAATGAACTTAATGTTTTAGCAAAAGAAAACATACACAATCAAAAGGAATTAGAGTTATCCCATTTTCTCAAGGGGTTTCAAGATGTCTTTATTGACGACATCCCTTGTGAGCTACCTCCTAAACAAGGTAATGATGACCACGAAGTTCACCGCCTAACAAACCTCCTTATAGAGTTTCTCAAGCTCAATAAGAGGATATTATGCGTCAAGTGCATGAGTTAGTCGAGAAAGGCATGGTTAGGCCTAGCTCATCTCCATTTTGTTCTCTTGTGCTACTAGTGCAAAAGAAAGACGGCACATATCGTATGTGTGTCGACTATAGAGCACTAAACAGGATCACTATCAAGAATAGGTTTCCCGTTCCACGAGTAGAAGACCTATTTGATAAGCTACAAGGGTCCACCTACTTTAGTAGGATTGACCTAAAAAGTGGCTATCATCAAATAAGGATAGTTGATCAAGACATTGTAAAGACCGCATTTCGCACTATGTTTGGTCTTTACCAATACATTGTCATGCCTTTTGGCTTGATCAATGCACCAGCCACATTCAACCGCTTGATGGAGAAGCTATCTAGGCCTCACCGAACCTTTACTGGAGTGTTCTTTAATGATATCATCATCTACTATAATTCATTAGATGAACACAAGCAACACCTCCAGGTAATATTTCAAGTTATAAGAGAGAATAAAATTTATGTTAATCGAAAGAAAAGTGAATTTTTCTTACAAGAGATTCCGTATTTAGGTCACATTATCTCTCAAGATGGCATCCAAATGGATCCATCAAAGTTAGAGGTAATAAAAGGATGGCATAAACCAAGGAATCTTCATGAGTTAAGAAGATTTATAGGTATGTGCACATACTATAGATGCTGACCACCATTGCTTGGCGGACTTTTGAAAGTGCATAGCTACATGGCGTAGCTTAGAGGACTCTGTGAAGCCCTCATCTCCAAACGCCACATCGAATTGTTGAATAAAGGCCAAAACTTTGTCCATAGCTTAGAGGACTCTGTGAAGCCCTCATCTCCAAACGCCACATCGAATTGTTGGATAAAGGCCAAAACTTTGTCCATAGCACCAAAAGTTCCATCATAGGTAAGGAAAAAAATGCTCTTCCCTCCATCTTTGAATTTTTTGAGCTTTGATGACCTCTTCCACGCGGCATAGGATTTACTATGTCCTCTTGTTTGTTATGGTTCAAAGGTTGCACCATCATTTTCTTCGAAAGATGAAGAATTTGAGGAAGATGGAGAATGCTGTGGAGAAGTATGCGATGGTCTTCTCCGTTTTGGAGATGATGGAGAGCGTTTAGCCCGCCGTCTTCATGGATCCATCTCTGCAGAGGTGGCGGGAGACTCACTTCTTTCTCGTTTCTTCGGTGGAGGGTCTTGAGTTCTCCTTTCAGAAGCAGATGCATCATCAAGGAGAAAATTTCTGAGCCCTTCATAGGGATCCTCTTCTTCTTCCCGAATCGGAGAGAGACCTCTTTTGGAAGTCTCTCAAGGAGGCTTCCTAGGTGTTCTGTCGTCATGGTGGGGAGCTTGAAGAATCCCATGAGCACGAATCTACCATTGCACTTCACTTTGGAGGGATGGATTGCCCATGGCTTGTTGAATCCTAGAAACAAGATAGTTAACAAGCATCGGGGAATCATTAGTAGCTTGCTCATTAGCAAAATCAAAGTTATCAACATTAATTTCACTCTCTTTACTATTGTCAGCCATTCTAACAACTTTTAGGTGTAAAAATTTTAGGTGTACTTTGGCACTTTAAGCCCTAGTTGCTACTCCTCTTTACCCCTTTAGGAAAAGCACTCAAGCTACTGTACCCGTGGCTCGAATACCATTAATTGCAAGGGATAGAAGAGAGGGTTGTTCAACACCAAAACAAAACTGGCTCCTATCAAGATTCTAATAGCTCAATAGTGGTTAAGCCATAGGCAACAAGCCCCGTAGGACTCCACCATTAAGACCATAGCTCTCGACGGTGATGCCCCGTTAACTGCACAAAGGCAAGCATACTGCAAGGCTGAAAAATCCCTATTCTACTTACTCACATGAAATTAATAGTACCAACCATTTATAGCTAGCTTGATGACCTCCCTTCTTGAGAAAGAAAAGAGAAACCTTGTGCTCTGATACCAATGTGACATTTAATGGTCTAGTAACTTGTGTGTAGCGGAAAATAGCATGAAAATAGTGAGCATTTCATTAGAATAGATTCCTAATGAGAATAACAAGAGTGCTTGGGTGGAGAGAGCAACAAAAAGCATAACACCTAGCTAGATAGGCATGAACAATACTTCAAAAGAGAGAGAACTTAAGCAATTGACAATAGTTGAGGATCGGATTTTCATGGAGCCGGCTTTGTACTATGGTTTTTCCCATCAAGAGAGACATTTTACAATACAATTCTTTGTGTTCCTTCAATACTAGCTAGTGCAATGAAGATGGAAACTTCATGCACTAAACAAAACACTTATCAAACACAACATGAATTCCCTCACAGTCTCAGACCCAAGACCTCACACACCTTCGAAGATGGTGAGAGCTAGTAGGGTATGAGAGTAGGTTGAGAGGAAGAAGGAGTATTCTTACAAGAAAAAATTACATCTCCTCACATAATCACTCATATTAGCTTATCTTAGCTTAGTAATTAGCATGGTAGAGGAGATGAGCATGCATTGAAGCTTGGCTCTTGGTTGGATTTGCATCACAAAGCCAAGAGTTGTTGGTGTAGGCCTCCCTACTCACAAGCTTGGAGTAGATGGTAAGCTTTCCATGAAAGCTTGAGAAGGAGAGAGACTCTTCTTTGCTTCACACATGAGATTGCGTGAGTGTGTGTGTGATAATGCCTTGCAAAAATCAGCCTCCTCTCTCTCTCTCTTGGTCGACCCCCCTTGCTAATTGCTCATGATACAACCCTATTGGACCTCCCCGGGCCTAGCCAATGGAAATTAAGCAACATAAGTGATAGCCTTCTGACATGTGTCCCCCTTTCCCCTTTTGTGAGAGCTCTAGGTAATTAATAAATGAAACTAAACTCTCATTGGACCCCTTTGCCTCCTGGCCAATAGGAATCAGGCAAGCCATTAGGCTGCTTAATGCTCATTGGTCCCCTTGGGAGACTATCCAATAGTCTTCTAGAGAGCTTAATTATTATTGGTTATTTTATTAAGTGTTTTGAAATTAAGTAAACTAGATTTACTCTAGCCTAATTCTCCATGGCCATCCAATAGGATTTGAGTACACCTTGTGGGCATCTGGCCTAGGGAGCTCACATGTGTCCCTCTTTCCCCTTGTGTACAATTGAAGCTTGTGAGTGTGTGTGGGTGTTTCTCTCTCATCCCCTACTTCTTGGGCTTGCCCCCTCCTATGTAGGGATTGACAAAGACCTTTTGGGACACACACAAAGCATCCAATTCCCCTAATGTTTGATCTTTGGACACAACCTTTGAATTTTGGAGCCTTAGCATTTTGGAAGTCTTAATGGGCTGAACCTTAGGGTGTTTTGAGCCCATTGTTGCACATAGATCTTTTGCATATGGCCCCCCCTTTGGATCCCTATTTCCCTCCTTTGGATCCCTACTGTGGCCGGTCTGCTAGCTTAACCAATATTCTAGCTTTTTCTCCCCTGGCACTTCCCCATATTAAATGACCAGTTTAACATGAGAAAATCATTTAGGAGAATTAGATATTGATTATTATGACATATTTTTATTAAGCCAAAGCAACATAAATTCTGCTAATCGATACCAAAATCTGCTAGGAGACAGTTTTTACAGAACAAGCCAAGATGGACTCAAATCGAGCCGAGATATCAAGTACAACAGAGCAAGCTAGTAACAGTGACAACACAGATACATGTGCAACAGAGCAAATTTTACAGCTATATGGCTACAATGGAGATCAAGTCTTATATGCAGATTCAGAAGGCCATAGATACTTGATGAGTAGCAAAAGCATCACAGGAGCTATAATTTTATTGATCAGAGTAAAGCTAGATTTAGAGAACTCCCAGATATTTACAGACTTCAGTGGAGCTAGGTATTGCAAGCTCAAAGATGAGGTGCAGATAGAAGTGCAAAAGATTGATCCAAGTGGTTATCCAAAAACCTGCACAAGCCCGCAAAGCATCCATTTAGTGCATTCGCAATTAGGATCATTGTGCATAGATTACACTGGTCAGATCTATAGTCGAGAACCAGAAATGAAAGATCTAATAGATCAACCAATTGAAGCCAGTCTAATTGGAGAACCTAGCCAAAGAAAGTACAAAGGTCAAGACGAAGCAGTCTACAACTTGATGCTTAGTGTTTTAAAAGAAGATGCCGACAACTTGACCATCATAGAAGCAGAAACTTCTCAACTAGAGTTTGATATGACAGAACCAAATGAAATACCACCAGTCATGGCGTATTTCTTAGATTGTGGATGAAAAGGTGGACATTTTTTTGAAGATTGTCCAAGAAATCCAGACAACAAGGACACATCAACTATCAATAAGCAAGGCATGGAGAAAATCGGAAATGCAAATCTCAATGTAATTGCATCTAACTCGTCACTTTTAATGCAATCAAATGATTCTGCATTACCATTAGAAGCATAAATGAAAGAATTGCAAGTTCAAAATCAGCATAAATATGCACAGGCACCTGAAAAGCTTAAAATTGATTCTTTGAACAACAAATTCCTGCATGAATTTGGTCAAGGTGTCCATATATCACCAAATGTTGAAAAGACTGATAGGTTTGCAAATGATTCTGAATCCACTACCACAAATGTGCAATCATTCATGAGTTTATGGGACACCTCAAACAGAATGATGTTAGCTTTGTATGGCACCCATAATTCATATGCACACTATGTAGACAAAAAAGAAAAACTGTACAAAAAGGATCAACCAATGTTTGAACGGCCCACATACCAACTCATAGAAGTGGGTCCAATGATAGATAAAAAAGGATGGTTCATTTAAGAGGATAGAATCTATTATAGCCCATCCTCTCTAGAGCTGAAGGATATTACCCGAGTGAACCCAGAAATCTATTCAGAGCCAAACTCTCCTCCATCAGTAATCAAGCTTCGACGTTGTGACCAAACGAGCATATACTTTGACCAAAAAAGTCGTAAATATAGACGAGAGTCTAGCATCTATGATGCCTTGGGTCCTGACAGAAGCTCATATCATAGGAGATGTCATAATAACTATTATCTAATTCTCCTAAATGATTTTCTCATGTTAAACTGATCATTTAATATGGAGAAGTGTCAAGGGAGAAAAAGCTAGAATATTGGTTAAGCTAGCAAACCGACCACAGTAGGGATCCAAAGGGGGGGCCATCTGCAAAAGAGCAATGTGCAACAATGGGATTAAAATACCCTAAGGTTCAGCCCATTAAAGATGTCCAAAATGCTAAGGTTCCAAAATTCAGAGGTTGTGTCCAAAGGTCAAACACTAGGAAAATTGGATGCTTAGTGTGTGTTTTAAAAAAAATCCTTATAATCCCTACATAGTACGGGGCAAGCCCTGGAAGTAGGGGATGAGAGAGAAACACACACACACACACACACACACAAGCTTCCTTTACACAAAGGGAAACAGGGACACATGTCAGCCCCCTAGCCCAGATGCCCACAAGGTGTACTAAAATCCTATTGGATGGCCATGAAGGTGGACCAATGAGAATTAGGAGAGAGTAAATCTAGTTTAATTAATGTAAAAACACTTAATAAAAGAAACAATAGAAATTAACCTCTCTAGAAGACTATTGGAAAGTCTCCCAAGGGGTCCAATGAGCATTCAATAGCCCAATGGCTTGCCTGATTCCTATTGGCCAGGAGACAAAGGGGTCCAATGAGAGTTTAGTTGCATTAATTAATTACCTAAAGCTCTCACAAAAGGGGAAAGGGGGACACATGTCAGAAGGCTATCACTTATGCTCTTGAAATCCCATTGGCTAAGCCTGAAGAGGTCCAATGTGGTGTGAGCATGAGCAAATAGCAAGAGGGGTCGACCAAGAGAGAGAGGGGGATGATTTTTTTTTTTCTGAGAAAAAGATCCTTCTATTAGTTAATGAAAGCTTCCCATAGGGCTACATCCACCTCTGCAAGAGAGGGCTACAACAAACATGATGGGGAGACTCTCCCAATGAAAAAACAGCATATATACAATGGGGCTAAATCAAGAGATGGGAGGAGGGAAAAGCCACACAGGTGGACAGTAGTGCCATCTGAGCACCCCCTGGACCATGGAGTAAAACGGCCCAGGGCGCCAGAGACGAAGGAAAGCCTCGCGGCGCTCTCGCATGCGGTCGGAGCAGCCCTGTAGTCCCTCAAGCTGTCCTCTGAGAGTATGGATCAGCTCTAGCCAAAAGTCACGAACAGTCTCTGCTGGTGGTATAAGGCGAGCCTCAAAGATGCAGAAACAACGGGCCCGCCAGATGAACCAGAGAGCTAGGCCGCTGATGAGCTCCCAACACTCCGCTCTCTCACTGCTCCACTCCTGTGGAGTAAGGTCTACAGTAGGCTGGAGTGTAGGTCGACCCCCCTGTATCACTATCATCCTGCTGGTGGAAGATAGCTCAAACTGAAGTGCCGGGCCCATGAGGGTGGACCAAGCCGCCGCGCCCCAAGTGTACTGTCGAGCCGTGGAGAGGGCATGCATCAGCCGAAGAACTCGTAGCCACACCTGCTGGGCCGAGGGACAGTCCCAAAGACAGTGTCGCTGACTCTCCACCAACTGGTCACAGGCATTGCATGCGGCTGAGAGACCACTATGTACAAGCCAGCTCCCTACTGCTGTGGCTCTGTGTGCAACCAACCACTGGAACAAGGTGACGCACCTCGGCTGTCTGGAGTCCCACAGCCTCTGCCAAAAAGCTACCAAGAACTCAACTGTGAGACCCTCCTCCTGCCAATGACGTGCTACAGCGGGGCAGGCCTCTCTCTGTGCTGCAAGTATATGACGTCCAAGCCGAACAGTGTACTGAAAGAAAGGGACTCCTGGGCGGTCTGCAAAAGAGAATGGGTCCCTCCATAGCCACTCACCAGGATCCCACTGTACTCGTGCCAGTGGACAGCACTCCCAAGCGCATAGCCTCGAGTGTCCTGTCTCAAGAGCTGCTGGGTCAGGGTCTATGACGCAAGTCTTCCCACAGATTCCCACAACTCGGATCCTCTGGAAACAACACTCTCCTACCTGCGGGGCCTCTACTGCAACTCTCTATAATCGTCCCCCACCCTGAAGCTCGAAGAACAGGGCTGGGATAGTCTTTGAGCAAGCCCTGACTGAAATGAGAACCTCCAGTCGTGTGAACGCTCCCATCCACCGGGGTGCTACTGGCTCGAGAGGCGTAAGCCAATCAGCTGGAACTGACTCTGAGATGTCCTGACACATGCTTTGAACCCCTCTCATGCCCTGTAGCTGGACAACCTGCACCTCCTCTGACAAACCTGTGAACTCTAGCCAGTCACCTAGAGAGCGCGCTGGACCTGCTGCCATGGGACCCCAAGAAACATGAGGCCTACTCCCAACCAAGTGGCCTCTCTGAGTGCTAACCATGGGGTTCCAGACGAGGGGCTTCCAAATGCACTCCTCCGTGCACGTCGGCTGCCGCTTCTCTAGGCCACGCCGCAATAGCTCCCAAGACCGAAGCAAACTCACAGCGAATCGATCCTCCAGTCTCCTGCTCAAACCAACTCGGCGCAGCTCTGTAAAGATCCATCTGGTCGAAGGTTGCCAAGGGCCTCCTGCCTGAGGCACCCTGGCACGAAGCCTCTGCAACAAGAACTCCTTCCAGGGCTCCTCGCCTGGAAGAAGTCCTCTGACGACGAACTTCCCAAGAAGGGCTCTGCTCTGCTGTGCTGGATCAATGATCCCAAGCCCTCCCTGAGAACAAGGAAGTGTGATGACCGACCAAGCCACCTTGGCTCGGGCAATCTGAGTGTCGCGACCAGACCAAAGGAAGTTCCTGATCAGCCTCTCTACCTGGCTGATGCAAGAACTCGAGAAGATCCAGCAAGAAGTGATGTACCACATAGTCGCCAACAACACCTGGTTGGCAACTACTACTCTACCAGCCAGCGAAAGTCGTGCTGAGATCCAATGTAACAGCTTTCTCCTGATGGACAGGAGAAGAGGAGCAATCTGCTGCTCGGGGGACAAATCCAAACCAACCTGACAACCCAAGTACCGAGCTGCAGTCCCTGGAGGAATCCACCTGAAACCCTCTCCTGGCATCCAATCTGGCACAGGAGCACTAGAAAGCCACTGTCTTTCTCCAGTTGATCAGTGCGCCCGATGCACAGCAGAAGGTCTCCAAATCCTGCCCACATCTGTGTAAATTGGCCTCCTGGCCCTCTAAGTACAAGGCTGAGTCGTCGGCAAACTCAGCGTCCAGAAGCTCATCTCCCCGTATAGGGAGTGCTAAGCCCCTCAAACCAACCTGCTGTGACACCAAAAATCTGCTCATCGCCTCTGCATAGAACAGAAAGAGAAAGGGGGCAAGAGGACAACCATGTTTGACCGATCATGTGAGCATGAAGCGCTCACCTCTACCTCCTGCCAAAAGCACCTGACTGTGGGCCTGTGTATACAAAGCTGACACCCCTCTGATCCAAGCCTCCGAGAAGCCCATCCTACGTAGCGTGCCCTCTAGAAAGTCCCAGTCAACTCTGTCGTATGCCTTCTCAAAATCGAGAAGAAGAATCACAAGGTCCTCCCCATGGAGCCGTGCAAGGGCAGAAGCCTCCCAAAAAGTGAAGATGTTGTCAAGGATACTGCGTTCCTTGACAAAACTTGTCTGAGTCCCATGTATAAGGCTCTCCAAAAGTGGCTGAATCCTCAAACTCAGAGCCTTGGCAAGAATTTTCTAGGTTGAGTTGAGAATGGTGATGGGACGCCATTGTCGAATCTCATCCAAGGAGCCACCCTCCTTTGGAATGAGGTAAATCAGGCCCTCACTCATGCTATCCGGCATCACTCCTGTGTGCAGAATGTACTGAAAGGCACTACAAAGATCTAGGCCAAGCAGGTCCCAGTACTCCAAGAAGAAGCTGAAAGTTAGCCCATCCTCACCTGGACGGCTACCACGAGGGAGGGCCCTAAGAGCCGTGTGCAGCTCCTCAAGTTGAAGAGGTAACTCAAGCCTCTGTCGCATCTCCTCAGTCACAAGACAAGGCATCTGTGCCCAAACCTGCTCCCTGCATGCATCTTGTCTCACTGACTCGGGCTCAGCCGACAGTAGCTCACGGTAAAAGTCAGTAGCAACTGCACGCATATCCTCTGGCTCGCAAACAACTGACCCATCGGGTCTCCTCAATTGATTGACCTTGGCATGCGAGTGCCGAGGTCCCAGTGTCTCAAAAAAAACACCTGTCACTCTGTCACCCACTTGAGTCCACTGAGATGCCTGTCGGTGGAAGGCAAACTCATGGCGCCTCTCCTATGTGCAAGCAAGCTCTTGACGAGCCTGCTGTAGCTGCTCCTCCAACCATGGACTGTCTAGATGCTGCTCTTGCATCCTCTGTAGTGAAGCAATGCCTTGTCTGCGACGCTGCTCCTCCTCTCTCGCTGCAGCCCGTCGAGCCAAAGAATCCTGGAGAAAGAAGTGGCTGAGCTGAGCTAGGCCTGAGGCCACTCTGTCTGCAGGTGGAGCCTGGCTGTCCATGCCCTCTGTCCATAGAGCCTCGACCCTCTCTCTGAGGGCTGAGTTCAACAAGACCCGCTCTGGGATGCGAAGCATCGTGCTCCCACTCCTCTGCCTGTCTTCCACTGTGAGGATCACTGGTGCATGGTCCGAGAAGGATGTCCCTGCCAGGATGCCCACTGATCCCCCCAAGTCACTGAAGTGGTCACTAGTGTAGAAGCGATCTATGCACGATAGATTCACTCCTCCTACTCTGCGGTCCGATCTAGAGAAGGCAAGACTCTCTGGAGGCCTCACAAAGCCAGAATGCTGCCATGTATCCAAGACCCTCAACGTCATACAAAACCTCTCCCAAGCCGCTAACTCGACTCCATGCAAAGTAGCATGGCTGCCTTCGATTCTGTCAG
Source organism: Adiantum capillus-veneris (assembly GCF_014529385.1). Taxonomy (NCBI): domain Eukaryota; kingdom Viridiplantae; phylum Streptophyta; class Polypodiopsida; order Polypodiales; family Pteridaceae; genus Adiantum; species Adiantum capillus-veneris. The sequence goes on along the minus strand of NC_140941.1, from coordinate 92,447,777 downwards.
AAGGGTCCTCCAACATGTTGAAGTCCCCTCCTACACACCACTGGTCAACCTGTGGCAAAGACTCAACAATCTGTGACCAAAACTCTGCACGAGCACTCGCCACATTGGGCGCATAGATGTTCAGGAAACCCACAAGGCTACCTTGAACCTGCATAGTAATCCACTAAGCCCTGCCTGGTACAATAATCCCTCTGCCCACAATGGCTTACTGTAATGAGTCCGCAATAGTCATACATACCCCACCCTGGATGCCTCCAGGTTCAAAAGCAGCTGACCAAAAGGTATCATAGCGTCCACGCAAGATCTGACCACATCGCCGAATGCGGCTCTCAGACAAATGGTGCTCCTGAAGCATAAGGAGATCAATCTCTCCTCCCACAAGGCATCGCTGAAGCTCCTGACGCAATCGGCCCCGCTGTCGTTGAAACTGGGGCCCACCGAGTCCCTACACGTTCCACGAGACGATCCTCATGGGGAGCGAGAGAGAACAGATGCTGCCGCAGCAGCAAGATGAGCTATCTTTGAAGCAAGCTTGGATGGGGAGTAATCCGCATCCGAGCGTCCTCTAGATAGGCGAGACTGCAGTGAGTGCCTGGTCCAAGCCCAAGTAGAGCGAGCCGTGCGTATAGCAACCTCCTCTGTCCAGGAGTCCTCATGAATGAATACATATCAAGGCAAACACTGCGTATCAGCAAAAAAGTACACCACAATGTGTCTACATCCTGCTGAGTCTGGGGGTGTCACCGCAAACTTGGCCAATGGCCACAAAGTCTGCAGCAAATCTGTAACGCCAAGTTCTCCCATGTGGTGAGAGAACTCGAGAACCTGTGTATGCAACCATCCCACCACTGAGTCGAGGGACCACTCTGTCTCAGTCCTGCCACAGAGGGGGAAGGAGAAACCAACTGCTGAGTCCAAGGCCTCTGTCCCCCTAGCGGCGAGGAACAGAGTGTGGACTCTGAAGCAGGCTGCCTCGTGGTCTGCTGCGGAATCGCCAAGAAAAGGAGTAAACCCGTAATCGAAGAAATCCCAGCGACGTCGGAGGTCAAAGCTCGTCAAACCACGAGGGATAGCTGCAAGAGGAGATGTCTGAATCTGCAGTGGGGGCCGCATGAAGGGCTGACACTCTCTCGCTAGGCGACTCGTGGCGAAGGCGCTGCCAAGAGATCTCCTGGTCGCCGGCAAGGGTCCAGTCTCCTGAGCCGACTGTGGTACTGAAGCAGGAGGAGGGGGAGAAGGGGTTGGGGGGGCGGGGGAGAGGAGAAGCGGGGTGAGGCGGCAGAGACATGGGGGAGGCGAGGTGGGGAGTGAGCGGTAGCAGAGGGCAGGGGAGGGCATGAGGAGGAGGAGGGGAGATCGGAAGGCGAAGCGGCTGGCGAGGGTGAAGCGGAGGTGGAGGCTGGCGTAGGGGGCTCCTCCTGCTCAAGAGGACCAAAGCGGTTCCCCGTGGGAACCCACTGCTGCTGAGTAGGCACCTGGGGGCCATTCTGAGTGCCAGGATGTCGCTGTGGCCCCTGGCGTCGATGGCCACGGGCCTGCTGCCACCCCTCCTCCGCTAGAGCCCCAGGCTCGGAGGGTGGCGCTGAATCTGTGCTCTGTGTCGCTAGCTGTGGCTACGGCCCAGCCTTGGCAGGCTGGGGCTGAGGCTAGGGTGCAGGTCGTGGTCTCCTCCGTGGACAGGCCTTCGCTAGGTGGCCCATCTGTCTGCAAATGAAACACTGGTTTGGGAGACTCGAGTACTCCACACTCTGTCTAAACCAACCCCCACTCACCCGAGGCAGAAGGCTGACCTTCGTGAGCGTGTGGGTATCTCTGACCAAAACTCGAACTGAAGGGATGCCAGCCGCCTTGGCAGCTACTGGTGCTGCCGTACGAGGTGTCTCCAGGATAGTTCCGATGGCGGAGCCAATCCTGGAGAGAAGTGGAAGGTACTCCCTCCATAAACCCGGAAAGCAGACTGAGATGGGGATGTCCGCCTCCTCTACTAGCACATCCAAAGACGGGTCAAAACCATGTCGCCACTGTCGAAAGTGGGCGCGTGCTGCTCGGATGGCCAATGGACTCATAGCTATGACCTTGGAGGCCATCTCGGAAGTCTCGAACTCAATCTGGTAGTACCCCCGTCCGAGAATCTGGACATCCAAGATCTTGCCCACCTCTGCGAGGAGGCGGGCCTGGAGAAGGTCTCGCAGCTCTCCTCTGCTGGGACGAGTGCCGAGAACCTTGCAGATGACAGAAGTCACCTACAAGCGTTCTACCTTTGTGACAAGGCTCGCTTGCTCTGCCGGCGTAAGAGCAAGTCGAATGGTGGGCTCAGCGGGGTCAGGCGAGGGGGCTTCAGGCGAGTCCCTCTGAGGTGGAGCTGGAGCCTCCATCTGTGTCTACTGCTGAGTCGAAGAAGCGGGCAGTGAAGAAAATCTGCGAACGAGTACGCCAAGAACTTGTCTGAAGAGAAAGCGTTGCCGAGCCAGGTGCAGAAGACCTTCGGGCGAAAAGAGGACGGGGGAGGGGGGGGGATGGGGGGACGGCGAGGGCGAAGTGGGCAGCCGGGAAATGTGCGGGTGCACAAGCGGCAGCGAGCGGGGGGATGGGGTGGGGATGACAACGCGAGAGGAGGGCAGCGGGCAGCCTTTGGGGCAGGGCGAAAGCAGGGGGGGCAGCGGGTGGGCGGCAGCGCGCAGGGGCAGTGGGTGGGGGGGGGGGGGAGAGGTTAGCACGCAGGGGCAGTGCAGAGGCAGCGCGGGGGGGGGGGGGGGGGGGGGGGGGGGGGGGGGGGGGGAGGGTAGCGATGGCGCAGCAAGGGGGGGGGCGAGCAGTAGTAGCGAGTCGTGACCAACCCGGAAGCAGAGGGGGATGATTTTCGCAAGGCATTATTGCATACACACTCACACTTGTCCATGTGTGGAGTAAGAAGACTCTCTCTCTCCTTCTCAAGCTTTAATGGAAAGATTATCACCTACTCTAAGCTTGTGACAAGGGAGGCCTACACCAACAATTCTTGGCTTTGTGATGCAAATCCAACCAAGAACCAAGCTTCAATGGATGCTCATCTCCTCTACCATGCTAATTACTAAGCTAATCTATGCTAATATGAGTGATTATGTGAGGAGATGTACATCTTTCTCGTAAGACTACTCCTTCCTCTCAATCTACTCTCATACCTCGCTAGCTCTCACCATCTTCGAAGGTGTGTGAGGTCTTGGGTCTGAGACCGTGAGGGAATTGATGTTGTGTTTAATAAGTGTTTTGCTTAGTGCTTGAAGTTTCAATCTTCATTGCACTAGCTAGTTATTGAAGGAACACAAAGAATTGTATTGTAAAATGTCTCTCTTGATTGGTGAAACCTATAATACAAAGCCTTTTGGAGGGGGGAACGCCGGCTCCATGTAAATACGGTCCTCAACTGTTGTCAATAGCTTAATTTCTCTCTTTTTTGAAGTATTGTTCATGCCTATCTAGCTAGGTGTTATACTTTTTGTTGCCCTCTCCACCCAAGCACTCTTGTTATTCTCATTAGGAATCTATTCTAATGAAATGCTCAGTATGTTCATGCTATTTTCCGCTACACACAAGTTACTAGGCCATTAAATGTTACATTTGTATCAGAGCACAAGGTTTCTCTTTTCTTGCTCAAGAAGGGAGGTCCTCAAGCTAGCTATAAATGGTTGATATTATTAATTGCATTTGAGTAAGTAGAATAGGGATTTTTCAGCCTTGCAGTGCTCCCGCCTTCGTGCAGATAACGGGGCATCACCGTCGAGAGCTATGGTCTTAATAGTGGAGTTCTATGGGGCTTGCCTATGGCTTAACCACTATTGAGCTATTAGAAGCTTGACAGGAGCCGGTGTTGTTTTGGTGTTGAAAGACCCGCTCTTCTATTCCTTGGAATTAATGGTATTCAAGCCACGGTACAATAGCTTGAGTGATTTTCTAAAGGGGTAAAGAGAAGTAGTGTAGGGAGCAAAGCGAACCCCGAACCCCGACGGCCTCTAAAACGCAGGGGGCCGAATGGCGAGCCTCGATCCTATCACGGTAAAGCGAACAGGGGGGGCACCAGCAAACAAATACACCACCATAGCAAAGTTTTCATCCAAGAGAGATGGATGCTTGGGAGTAATGGTGGAGAGGAAGGGGAATGAGATCAAGCTAGAGAGAGAGAGAGAGAGAGAGAGAGAGAGAGAGAGAGTATAGCGGCTTAGTACTTAGGCAGCACAGAAGGATGGCGAATCCGCACACCCTTCACACATACACAAGCTCACTCCAAACACAAGACTAGGTGGCGATTCCGCACACTTCACATGGCCAAGACATTGCAAGAAACATACTCACAAAACCTCAAGATTTATTTAGAGAATAAGGCGATGAAATAGGGAGCATAGGGTAGGGGAAAGAGAAGGGAGAGAGTGGTAGAGCACATGGCGGATAGGTGGGAGCTGATGGTGAAGACTCACACGAGGGTTATGGCCATCATCCTTCATTTAGTTTCCCTTAATCTTCCATAGCTCAAGGGTGCAGAGGTCATGCTCAAGTCGAGCATGGTGACTGCGGTGACGGTCATGGTGTGGGTGTGGGTGTGTGCGCTAGGCACACACACACAGTGCATAGTGTACTATCTGGTGATTTTGTGTGTGTATTAGTGTGATGGTGACCCCTCTTTATATAGGGGAGGAGGGGGGAGAAATTATAGAATTTAAAAATGAAGAAATAATTATCTACACAGGCCATGTGACTGTGGGCCCAACTTGTCTGGCTGTGTGTATATGCGCCAGAACAGCAGTCTCATGAGAGAGAGACTAAGAGAGAGAGAGATGGGTTGATGAAAAAAGCGAGAGGTGACATGGATATTAAAGTAATTACAAGAGGGGAGAGAGGGGGGTGTGTTCAGAGGTGAATCTGTGTGCAGATGTGTGTGAACACAAGAAAAATCAGGTAACCATCGGGTGGGGATGGGTCTGTGGGCACCTTTTTCAGTGAAACTGAGTGTGTGTGAGTATGGGGGAGGTTATCTGGCTACAGGACAAGAGACATGGCGCCCTTTAGAGAGAGAGAGAGGGGGATATTTGGGTCATGGGATATGATAGGAGAGAGAAAAGGGGGGTGGGGTATACTATTTTGGAAGATAGGAGAGGTGGCATGTGAGTTAGGGTGCATTATTGGTAAGGAGAGGGGGTGGGGTAGCTTGAGGGGAGAGAAAAAGGAGAAAGGACAAGGGGAAGAGAGAGGGGGTTGACCTTTTGAGTGGAGGAGAGGAAAAGGGGCACACGGTGGGGCAACAATGAAGAAAAAGGAGGCAGGGTGGGGATGGGCTGCCCCGCAGGCACGAGGTGGCCTATTTTACCTTTCTCACTTATTTACATACTCATACTTTTTCTTTTCTTAATTTTTTCAATGCATTTTATCACTCCCTCCCTAAGAGGGGGTTTCCATGGGGTGGGGAAAAGAGAAAAGGGGTATGGGAGCCTGGCTTGTGAAAAGCCCTCATCATTAGCAACTAGGGCTTGAAGTGCCAAAGTACACCTGAAACGTTTACACCTAAAAATTTTTAGAATGGATGACAATCGTAAAGAGAGTGAAATTAATATTGATAACTTTGATTTTTCTAATGAGGAGTCTACTAATGATTCCCCTATGCTTGTTAAGTACCTTGTTTCTAGGCTTCAATAAGCCGGGCAATCCATCTCTCCAAAGTGAAGTGCAACGACAACTTCGTGCTCATGGGATTCTCCAAGCTCCCCACCATGACGAGAGAGTACCTAGGAAGCCTCCTTGTGAGACTCCCAAAAGAGGCCTCTCTCCGATTCGGGAAGAAACAGAGGATCCATACGAAGGGCTCAAAAATTTGCTTTTGGATGACGCATCTCCTTCTCAAAGGAGAACTCAAGAGCCCCCATCGAAGGAATGAGAAAGAAGTGAGTCTCCTGCCACCTCGACAGAGATGGCTCCACGAAGACGGCGGGCTAAATGCTCTCCCTGACCTCCTAAACGGACAAGACCATCGCACACTTCTCCACACCATAATTCAAAGAGGGATGAAAAAAAGCAAGAGAAGAAAAAGGTGAGAAAGAGGACACCCTTTTCTCCATCTTCTTCATCCTCTTCTTCTTATGAAAGTGATGGTGCAGACAAAAAATATCAAGGCAAGAAAAAGGCGAGAAAGAGGTCACCCTCTTCTCCATCTTCTTCAAATTCTTCGTCTTTTGAAGAAAGTGATGGTGCAATTTTTGAACCATCAAAAAGAAGAGGCCATAGGAAATCCTATGCCGTGTGGAAGAGGTCACCCAAGCTCAAGAAGCTCAAAGAGGGAGGGAAGAGAATCTCTTCCTTACCTACGATGGCACCTTTGGTGCTATGAACAAAGTTTTGGCCTTTATCCAACAATTTGATGTAGTGTTTGGAGATGAGGGCTTCACATAGTCCTCTAAGCTATGCCATGTAGCTATGCACTTTCAAAAGTCCGCCAGGCAATGGTGGTCTAGCCAACGGTGAAGCTCCATGAACATGGAAAGCTTTAAGAGCTTCCATTATGAAGCAATTTTTTGCCACCGATCCCAAAGAAAAAGTACTCATCGAATGGCTAAGCTTGAAGCTCTCTCCCTACGAATCCATTCACAAATATGTAGACAAGTTTTGGGACGTACAACTCAAAGCCATTGTCTTCAAAAAGTTGGATTTTGAAGAGAAAAAGCAATAATTTTGTGCGAGCTTAACTGAAGAAATGGTGGATTATGTCAACTCCCAAAGCCATTGTTATATACCATACTTTGTTGGCTTCTCGAAACAATTTCCAAATAGGGGCTAAAAGATAGAGCACTAAATAGGATCAATATCAAGAATAGGTTTCATGTTCCACGGGTAGAATACCTATTTGATAAGCTACTGAGGCGGTCCGAGGCGGGCAACAAGAGAGGCGACCTCTAAATACCCCTCAAGGCTCGCGTGCTGCTCAATTGGGGTTGGGGAAACCACAAGCACAACACAACAACAAACCCACAGCCAAACCCAAACAAGACAGGGGGACCACCTAGTTATGGTATGCGAACTAGGACGCAATAGAGATTTTGTCACAACCAAGAAGATGCACCACAAAACACACACAAGCAACCTAACACCAAGACACACACAAAATGGACTAGAGAGAGCTAGAGAAAAGGGAAGAGAGAGAGGAATGGATCTAGCGTAATACCTTATTTGTGACTTGAAAATGGAAATGGTTCGTTATAATGCTATCGTAGAGCTTGTACAAAACTCCCTCAATGCTTAGTGAATGCTAAACATTGCCAACACACACACACACTGTCTTAGGGTGTGGGAGACCTCTCACCACAATACCCTCTTACAATAGACACAAAATTAGCAACAATGAAAACACACTAAACACTTTCTAAAACAAGATCAACCAATAGAAACTCAAATACACAAGTCACCTTGAATTCACTCACACGAGGTTTATGCCTATCATCCTTCATTTAGTTTCCCTTCATCTTCCATAGACCAAGGGTGTAGAGGTCATGCTCAAGCCGAGCATGGTGACTGCGGTGATGGTGATGGTGTGGGTGTGTGTGTGTGTGCGTGCGCTAGGCACACACAGTGCATAGTGTACTATCTGGTGATGTTATGTGTGTATTAGTGTGATGGTGACCCCTCTTTATATAGGGGAGGAGGGGGGAGAAATTATGGAATTTAGAAATGAAGAAATAATTATCTACACAGGACATGTGACTGTGGGCCCCTCTTGTCTGGCTGTGTGTATATGTGCTAGAACAGCAGTCTCATGAGAGAGAGACTAAGAGAGAGAGATGGGTTGATGAAAAAAGTGAGAGGTGACATGGATATTAAAGTAATTACAAGAGGGGAGTGTGTTCAGAGGTGAATCTGTGTGCAGATGTGTGTGAACACAAGAAAAATCAGGTAGCCACCGGGTGGGGATGGTTCTGTGGGAACCTTTTTCAGTGAAACTGAGTGTGTGTGAGTGTGGGGGAGGTTATCTGGCTACAGGACAAGAGACATGGCGCCCTTTAGAGAGAGAGAGAGGGGGATATTTGGGTCATGGGATATGATAGGAGAGAGAAAAGGGGGGTGGGGTATACTGTTTTGGAAGATAGTAGAGGTGGCATGTGAGTTAGGGTGCATTATTGGTAAGGAGAGGGGGTGGGGTAGCTTGAGGGGAGAGAAAAAGGAGAAAGGACAAGGGGAAGAGAGATGGGGGTGACCTTTTGAGTGGAGGAGAGGAAAAGGGGCACACGGTGGGGCAACAGTGAAGAAAAAGGAGGCAGGGTGGGGATGGGTTGCCCCGCAGGCACGAGGTGGCCTATTTTACCTTTCTCACTTATTTACATACTCATACTTTATTTTTTTCTTACTTTTTTCAATGCCTTTTATCACTCCCTCCTTAAGAGGGGGTTTCCATGGGGTGGGGAAGAGAGAAAAGGGGTATGGGAGCCTGGCTTGTGAAAATCCCTCATCATTAGCCCTCCCCTTTTGGCTAGAGGCATTCATGTCTCTAGCTCATCTGTTTGATCATTATCGTCGAAGGTGGAGGCTGATGGTGTGTCCTCATCTGGAATGTCAATAGGTGGAGTCTGGTCAAATCGAAGAAAATAAGGTTTAAGTCGCCAACCATTTACCTTGGTTTTATGAATTTTTCTATCAACCTCCATATGCTGGTAGCTTCCATTGGCATACTTTTTCCTGACGATGAAAGGGCCTTCCCATCGGAGTAGGAGTTTCTTATCCTTGCGCATGTCAAAGTGATTGTCGTAGCAGAGCACCAACATTCCTTTCTTCAATTCTTTTTGCCAGAGATGGTGGTTAAAGCTAAGCCGTCTATGCTCTGCTTGTGCCGCATAATAATTTATTGCTTCTTCTCTGTCGAGCTACAGTCTTTCCAAGTTGATGATGTGATCTCTCAAATGCATATTGGGCTGTTGAAGTTGGCTTGTCATTACTCTGAGACTTTGTAGTTTCACTTCAATGGGCAAGATTGCTTTCTTACCAAATACTAGATGATACGGTGTGAATCCCAAGGATGTACGGAATGAAGTTCTGTAGGCCCATAAAGATGGTAGTAGGTACTTATCCCAGTCTCCAGGATGATTGTTTACCTGCTTGGTAATAATTTTAGAAACCATTCCATTTACCTTTTCAACTAGGCCATTGCATTGAGGGTAATATGGTGAAGAGTGCCTCCTTGTAATGCCCAGTTTCTGCATTAATTCTCCTACCAAGTCTGCTCTGAAACTTGGCCCTCTATCACAGATGATCTCTAAAGGTGTGCCAAACCTACAACATATGTGCTCGTAGATAAATTTAGCTACCTCTACCGCTATGATTCTAGTGGTGGCTGTATCCTCTGCCCATCTAGTCATGTAGTCGACCCCCATAATAATGTAGAATTTTCCTGAGTTGGCCCTAGGTAATGGCCCAATGGCATCGATACCCCATTTTTCAAATGGGCCATATGAGAGAATAGGTGTCTGTGGTTCAGGCATAAGTGACTTAGTGCCAGTCTTTTGACACAACTTACACGTTTTGCACCAGTGGTGTACATTGCGGTTGAGGCTAGGCCATATGAAGCCTGCTTGCAAGATTTTCCTACTTGTCATGTCTAGGAAAAAGTGACCACCACAAACCCCGTCGTGACAGCTAGCAATTACTCCCGTGATTTCCTAAGAGAGAGGGACCTTCCTGACTATTTGGTCCTTACCCTTACAGTACAAACCGTCATTGATGAGTCGATACCTTGTGGCCTTCCGCGTCAGCCATTGCTTCTGTCCCTTTGTTAAATCTGATGGGCATTCCCCTGTTTCCAAAAAATGCATGATGTCAGGCAAGGCGTCACTGCCTTGAAATAGAGGGAGCTTTAGCTTTATTGCTCCAACCATCACTTCCTATAGTCTTTCACTTGCTAGGGCATCTGCTTCTTGGTTTTGAGCCCTTGGGATATGGTTTATTTGAACTTCTTCAAACTTACCCAACAAGGTTTTTACACCACTTAAGTGAGTCCTTAAACTAGGATTCTTGCATGTCCATGCTCCATTTACTTGCCTTACCAGAAGTAGAGCATCCCCAAATACATTAAGGCATTGTACACCTTGCAAGACGCACCATTGTAGACCCTTGGTTAGTGCTGCATACTCAGCTTCATTGTTAGAATGTGAATCTAACAATTGGCCCAACGAAAATACCTTTGTCATCAAAGACCACTATGCCTGCAAAGCTGCTTTGTCGGACGCTCGCTTGTAGGCTCCATCAAAGTAGAGAGAGTATGCTCCTTCTACCATCGGTGGTACTGGAGGTAATCGGACTTCTCCTCCCTTAGATTGCTTGTCCTTCCTTTCAAAGACTTGGTAGGCCATGAGTCCCCCCAAACTTGCCTTGTCGTGCTTTCTACATGTAGCGTGTAGTCAAACTCTTGCAGACGAACTAGCCATTTAGTAATCCTAGCAGACACATCCATGTGTTGTACGACATGGGAAAATATTTCATCCATGGTTAGAATCACAAATTTCTTAGGCAGAAAATATGACCTAAACTTTGTAGTTGCGAATCTAAGAGCTAGGACTAAGTGTTCCACATGGGTGAAACCTTTCTCTCTTGCTGTCATCATTCGACTAGAGAAGTAGATTGGCCTCATGAAAGATGTCGTCGTATCCTTTTGGAGTCGCACAGCCCCCAATGAGTCATTACCAACACTTGAGGTGACATAGAATTTTTCATCCCACTTAGGTGGTGAGATAGTTGGAAGGGTGGCTAAGACCTCCTTTACCTTGTTGTAGTGATGTTCGCTTTCCTCGTCCCAAGTGAAAGTTGATCTTTGAGTGAGTTGTTGCAGTGGTAGAACAAGTTGTGATAGTAGATGTATGAATCTACTTAAGTACCTCACCTTCTATAGAAAAAAAACCAGTTGTGACGTGCGGTCATTGGTGAAGGTAGGGCTATGAGTGCGTACACCTTACTTGGGTCGGCATTGATACCTTTTGCTGAAATTTCATGGCCTAGTAGAATGACTTTACTCTCCCCAATGTGGCATTTATCCACATTTAATTGCCCGCCTAGGCTCTGCAACCTAGCCAAACCTTCAGTTACCTTTTGTAAATGTGAAATACGGGAGCTATATATACAAAAATCATCAATGAACACTCTTATGGATGTTCCAAAGAATGGTTGAAAAACATATGTGACATATCTTTGGAATGTGGCAGGTGCATTTGTGAGATTAAATGGCATAACCCTGTATGCAAAGCAACCCCATGGCGTGATAAAAGTGGTTTTTAGCTGATCTTCCAAGGCTATGCGTATTTGAAAGTATCTATTATAACCATCACAAACGGTATAGCATTCAAAACCCGCTACTTCATTCAAAATTTCATCCAAGAAAGGAAGAGGAAAGTGGTCTCTCTTTGTAGCTGCATTTAGTGGTTTGTAGTCAACACAGACCCTCCACTTACCATTCTTTTTAGGCATCACCACTACGGGTGACACCCATTCTGAGTTTTCTATAGGATAGATGAATCCCGCCTCCAGCAGTTTCCTTACCTCGACCAAGAGTGCCTTTTCTTGTATGACCCCCAGTCGTCGTAGCTTTTGCACAAGTGGTTTTACCCCTTCCTTTAGCTTAATATGATGTTCCACCACTGTAATGCCTCTGATTCTTTCATAGTTGTCAATGAACAGGGTAGGAAATCCCATCAACATTTGCAAAAAACTATCTTTCTCCTCAAGTGTTAATTCCGTAGACAACATACCTTCAACCTACTTCCTCCTAGGCCAGGTGATTTGCTCTCCTCTTCATTGGGTTTCCCTTTTGGTGATGGATTACTAGTTGTGCTTACCCTTTGCGGATCCTTCATAATGATACTCATCACATCAATGGAACTATCACTTTCGTCGGTGGATGTGGTCTCCTCCTCAGAAGTGGAAGATTCGCTAGTGGTTTCATCTGCCGATGTTTCCAGATTCATTTGCTTTTGCTTGCCAATCCTCATGTCGTAGTAGATTATCTCCCCTTTCTTACCGGTCATGTATAGAAGGCCAGTACCCCAGTCCTGTTTTGCCTTCATGGCCATCAACCATGGCCTTCCCAAAATTAGTGGATAGCCCTCCCCCTTAGTAGGCATTACAAAAACATCTACCTCTACCTCAGTGTTGAAAGCTTTTATTTTCACGGCACTTACCACACCCACACACTTCACTTTTGCGTTGTTTGCCATCTTTGCCTTGCATGGAGAAGGCCTGTCAACCTCGAGCCCTAGTCGAAGCATCATAGCTTCGCTCATTACACAGATTTGTGCACCTCCATCAATGTAGGTGTTTCCAACCCTCTTTCCTTTTATGTTTACGTCGAAAATTGGAAGGATGTCGTCCATGTTGCAACCCGAAATTTCTCCGGCTACCTTTGTTTTGGAGCATCTTGTACTTACCATTTTGGACCATTGTCGCCTTACTTTAGGTGCAAGATGTAGCAGTTGTGACCATGTAATCTTTGGTCCTTGCTCTGCCACATCCAATGTTAGATCATAGGGCTTAGAACTTTCCCCTAGCTAGAAGTCGGTGATGCCCAATCCGTCGTGGCTAGGATGGCCTCTTGCTAGTCTCTCCTCTCATGCTTCTCTCATCATCTGATTGTGTAGCTTTCTCCCTCCTAGCTCTTTTCATAGTCATGGCTTCAAGTGGTTCTAAAAAGGTTACCTTCTCCTTACCCTTGTCCCTCTCCTTTTCTCTCGGTGAATCCACTACTACGCCTTTTCCTTTCTCTTCTACCCTTATGATGTTTACAGGGTGATCAGGTGGTGGCGCTGGTGGAAGAGGTGGGATGGATGCTTGTGGTGGTGTCTGGGGTGGACATAGAATTTTTGTTGGTGGGGCTGGTGCTCGGGGTGGGGGTGTTCTTTTTCTAGGGGGTGACAATTGGTTCCTCCTACCTCCTCTATTATAGTTTTGTCGTGGTTTGGGACAGTAGTACATATTGTGACCGTCTTCTCCGCTGTTGTAGCAGTGATACTCCCTGTTTTGTCATCGTGCTCTTCCAGGGTCTTGATCTCTTTCTTGACTCCTCCCTTGCTGTATTAAGTGGACAAACAAATTCTACAGTTGGTCAGTAATATGGGCCAACATATCTTGTGGGTCATCTCTTACCCCAAGAGTCGGTGGTGGTGGTGGAATGGTGGTTGTCGTAGTTGCTGGTCGACGCGATGTTCCTGCTTATGTTGACTCGGTTTCTTTGGCTTTCATTCGCAGCTTCTTGTCCTTAAGGCGAGCAATCTCAACGGGGCTAACTCGTACGTAGCCGAGAATCTACCTTTCACCTTCTCCTTGAAAAGCGGCCATAAGCCATGCGTGAACCGATCTTTTTTTAGGAAATCAGGTGCAGCTTTCCCCCTTGCCAATGACTCAACCCACCATTCCCACAAATCCACAAATATGGACTCATAGGTGGCATATTCTAAAAGACCCTCCTGCTTCAAGTCTCTCAACTTGTCCCACAACTTTTTTGAAGTGGTACCTCCCCCAAAGCGCCTCTTAAAAGCGGTTTTTAAGGGCTCCCAGTTATCCTTGGTTGCTTGTGGAAGTGCATTGTACCATGATCTAGCTTCTAGCTTCATGAGATGCTTAAAGATTCTAACCCGGGATTCATCTGTATCTTTGTTGCTCACTACACATGCTACTTCAAAGTCATCTAGGAAGTCTGTTACCAAATCCTCCCCCTTCTTTCCTTTAAATGTTGGAAATGCTACACTTGCCATGATTACTGAGAGAGAGCTAGAAAGACACACTGCTTAACTTGCAAAAAAAAAATTCTTCTTTACAAGGAGACATGTATACCCTCTTATACTACGACATAGATTAAAACTTCAAACAGTACATTGCCTTGTACCAAAGGTGAGACAAATGGCTGATCTGATGAGAGAACCTCAAAAAACCGCTCCCCACCCAGCATGGTGTCGATGACGTGTTGGTAGTGAGCCTTCAAGTCCAGTATTACCTTGATTGAGCGTACACGTGTTGGTATGTGTGATCTGTCTTGAGGTAGGTTGTACTGATTCATGTGAAGCTAAGAGGTGCTTAGTCACTGTCCAAGCTTGTGGGAGAGGGTGGTGTTCTTTCCTGAAACAAACTCAGTAGATCCTTAGCTTCTCTAGTGAGAGTGTGAGCCAATGCTTCCAATATCTTTGTTGCAGCATCAGGTGCGACTTGGAAACTGACTGTGATAATTACCTCGATGACTTGAGTTACCCGATTCTCAAAGTAGAATAGTGTTGATTCTCTATTGTGCAGAGCTCCTTCCATCTTGTTGTTGTGGGTTGGTTGTAGGTTGCGGACATGGTTTCGACCTTCTCCTTCTTCTTCTTGGCACTCGGCATATGTATATCCACTGAGTTTGGCGTGTTGGTTGACTCTCCCACTGCAAATCAATTACCCTTACGCCTGGCACTCGAGCTTTGATGGAGATGCGGAGTTCGTCTAGTTGTGCTTGGAGCTCTTCTTCTTCTGTCGTCCAGTTAGAAAATCCTACTAGCCATTCATCCATTCACAATAGTTTAGAGGTTTCAGTCTTGTAAACTGAAGGGTTTCATAAAAAGATCCTCCGTGGGGGAACCAAATGACGGGAGCAAAGCAAACCCAAACCCCGACGGCCTCTAAAACGCCAGGGGCTGAATGGAGAGCCTCGATCCTATCACGGTAAAGCAAACAGGGGGGGGCACCTCCTAGCTTTGAGCGGCTAGGACGCAAACAAACACACCACCATAACAAATTTCTCATCCAAGAGAGATGGATGCTTGGGAGTAATGGTGGAGAGGAAGGGGAATGAGATCAAGCTAGAGAGAGAGAGAGAGAGAGAGAGAGAGAGAGAGAGAGAGAGAGAGTATAGCGGCTTACTACTTAGGCACCACAGAAGGGTGGAGAATCCCAACACCCTTCACACATACACAAGCTCACTCCAAACACAAGACTAGGTGGCGATTCCGCACACTTCACATGGCCAAGACATTGCAAGAAACATACTCACAAAACCTCAAGATTTATTTAGAGAATAAGGCGATGAAATAGGGAGCATAGGGTAGGGGAAAGAGAAGGGAGAGAGTGGTAGAGCACATGGCGGATAGGTGGGAGCTGATGGTGAAGACTCACACGAGGGCTATGGCCATCATCCTTCATTTAGGTTCCCTTAATCTTCCATAGCTCAAGGGTGCAGAGGTCATGCTCAAGTCGAGCATGGTGACTGCGGTGACGGTCATGGTGTGGGTGTGTGTGTGTGCGCTAGGCACACACACACAGTGCATAGTGTACTATCTGGTGATTTTGTGTGTGTATTAGTGTGATGGTGACCCCTCTTTATATAGGGGAGGAGGGGGGAGAAATTATAGAATTTAAAAATGAAGAAATAATTATCTACACAGGCCATGTGACTGTGGGCCCAACTTGTCTGGCTGTGTGTATATGCGCCAGAACAGCAGTCTCATGAGAGAGGGACTAAGAGAGAGAGATGGGTTGATGAAAAAAGCGAGAGGTGACATGGATATTAAAGTAATTACAAGAGGGGAGAGAGGGGGGTGTGTTCAGAGGTGAATCTGTGTGCAGATGTGTGTGAACACAAGAAAAATCAGGTAACCACCGGGTGGGGATGGGTCTGTGGGCACCTTTTTCAGTGAAACTGAGTGTGTGTGAGTATGGGGGAGGTTATCTGGCTACAGGACAAGAGACATGGCGCCCTTTAGAGAGAGAGAGAGGGGGATATTTGGGTCATGGGATATGATAGGAGAGAGAAAAGGGGGGTGGGGTATACTATTTTGGAAGATAGGAGAGGTGGCATGTGAGTTAGGGTGCATTATTGGTAAGGAGAGGGGGTGGGGTAGCTTGAGGGGAGAGAAAAAGGAGAAAGGACAAGGGGAAGAGAGAGGGGGTTGACCTTTTGAGTGGAGGAGAGGAAAAGGGGCACACGGTGGGGCAACAATGAAGAAAAAGGAGGCAGGGTGGGGATGGGCTGCCCCGCAGGCACGAGGTGGCCTATTTTACCTTTCTCACTTATTTACATACTCATACTTTTTTTTTTCTTAATTTTTTCAATGCATTTTATCACTCCCTCCCTAAGAGGGGGTTTCCATGGGGTGGGGAAGAGAGAAAAGGGGTATGGGAGCTTGGCTTGTGAAAAGCCCTCATCATTAGCAACTAGGGCTTGAAGTGCCAAAGTACACTTGAAACGTTTACACCTAAAATTTTTTAGAATGGATGACAATCGTAAAGAGAGTGAAATTAATGTTGATAACTTTGATTTTGCGAATGAGGAGTCTACTAATGATTCCCCTATGCTTGTTAAGTACCTTGTTTCTAGGCTTCAATAAGCCGGGCAATCCATCTCTCCAAAGTGAAGTGCAACGACAACTTCGTGCTCATGGGATTCTCCAAGCTCCCCACCATGACGAGAGAGTACCTAGGAAGCCTCCTTGTGAGACTCCCAAAAGAGGCCTCTCTCCGATTCGGGAAGAAACAGAGGATCCATACGAAGGGCTCAAAAATTTGCTTTTGGATGACGCATCTCCTTCTCAAAGGAGAACTCAAGAGCCCCCATCGAAGGAATGAGAAAGAAGTGAGTCTCCTGCCACCTCGACAGAGATGGCTCCACGAAGATGGCGGGTTAAATGCTCTCCCTGACCTCCTAAACGGACAAGACCATCGCACACTTCTCCACACCATAATTCAAAGAGGGATGACAAAAAGCAAGAGAAGAAAAAGGTGAGAAAGAGGACACCCTTTTCTCCATCTTCTTCATCCTCTTCCTCTTATGAAAGTGATGGTGCAGGCAAAAAATATCAAGGCAAGAAAATGGCGAGAAAGAGGTCACCCTCTTCTCCATCTTCTTCAAATTCTTCATCTTTTGAAGAAAGTGATGGTGCAATTTTTGAACCATCAAAAAGAAGAGGCCATAGGAAATCCTATGCCGTGTGGAAGAGGTCACCCAAGCTCAAGAAGCTCAAAGAGGGAGGGAAGAGAATCTCTTCCTTACCTACGATGGCACCTTTGGTGCTATGAACAAAGTTTTGGCCTTTATCCAACAATTTGATGTAGTGTTTGGAGATGAGGGCTTCACATAGTCCTCTAAGCTATGCCATGTAGCTATGCACTTTCAAAAGTCCGCCAGGCAATGGTGGTCTAGCCAACGGTGAAGCTCCATGAACATGGAAAGCTTTAAGAGCTTCCATTATGAAGCAATTTTTGGCCACCGATCCCAAAGAAAAAGTACTCATCGAATGGCTAAGCTTGAAGCTCTCTCCCTACGAATCCATTCACAAATATGTAGACAAGTTTTGGGACGTACAACTCAAAGCCATTGTCTTCAAAAAGTTGGATTTTGAAGAGAAAAAGCAATAATTTTGTGCGAGCTTAACTGAAGAAATGGTGGATTATGTCAACTCCCAAAGCCATTGTTATATACCATACTTTGTTGGCTTCTCGAAACAATTTCCAAATAGGGGCTAAAAGATAGAGCACTAAATAGGATCAATATCAAGAATAGGTTTCATGTTCCACGGGTAGAATACCTATTTGATAAGCTACTGAGGCGGTCCGAGGCGGGCAACAAGAGAGGCGACCTCTAAACACCCCTCAAGGCTCGCGTGCTGCTCAATTGGGGTTGGGGAAACCACAAGCACAACACAACAACAAACCCACAGCCAAACCCAAACAAGACAGGGGGACCACCTAGTTATGGTATGCGAACTAGGACGCAATAGAGATTTTGTCACAACCAAGAAGATGCACCACAAAACACACACAAGCAACCTAACACCAAGACACACACAAAATGGACTAGAGAGAGCTAGAGAAAAGGGAAGAGAGAGAGGAATGGATCTAGCGTAATACCTTATTTGTGACTTGAAAATGGAAATGGTTCGTTATAATGCTATCGTAGAGCTTGTACAAAACTCCCTCAATGCTTAGTGAATGCTAAACATTGCCAACACACACACACTGTCTTAGGGTGTGGGAGACCTCTCACCACAATACCCTCTTACAATAGACACAAAATTAGCAACAATGAAAACACACTAAACACTTTCTAAAACAAGATCAACCAATAGAAACTCAAATACACAAGTCACCTTGAATTCACTAAACCGTATTGCACAAATGGAAGGACAAAGATTTGAATGTCGAATCATGCCTTTGATACACCAAACCTCAATTTGTTGATGATGGAGGAGTATAAACAATAGTGGCTTTGAGATTTTTTGAACTCACGCTCTCTCACTTGCAATGTGTAGCTTGAAAGCTTCTCTTACACCAAAAGTGAAGCTCACAAAGTGGTTGCTACGCCTAAGTCTCTCCTCACGCATAGAGTGTTGGGGTGCTATGTGAGATATTGGAGGGTTATTTTACAAAAAGGAGAGGGGCCTATTTATAGGTTGAAGACCCTCATTACGATTATTTGGAAATCCTAAATTACAAGCTAACAAATCAGGATTATGATTTTTTTTTAATATCAAAACATTGCGGGCCTTCTTTGTCTGCTTGAGTCATGGATGTGGGCTCAAAAGAGAGCATTATTGATAGTAGATAAAGTGAAAGTAGAGTTTAAAGGAAGGAGAGAGAGAGAGAGTTATTATGCACATGTCTTGAGGTGAGGTGTCTTTTATGGTTAGGTCAATGGCTATTTTGTGTTAGTATGTTAGTGGTTAGTGTTAGCTATCACTAGAAATTTAATGTTACATTTACAATGGGTAGAATGAGGTGGATGGTTGAAGTAAGATGGTTGAATAAAGTGAGGAAATACTTGTGATGGTGAAGCTTGAAGAAGTACTTACTTGTGTAGGCTCCCAAAATGACTATCGATCATCTTCTTCTTTTTCTCTTCTTTATGCCACCGCCATCAAGGTTGATTACCACGATGAAAATGGAAATTCGGTTGATGACATTTCTCAATTTTCAGAGGTTAAGCATGTTTTACATGCTGAATTTTCTGTATATAGAGAAGGGTAAGATGGAATTGTACTTTGGAAGTAATAGAGAGAGTCATAGAGATGGTGTATGTACATGGAGAGCTCATATGAGATCTATGGGAGTAAGAGGGGAGGTTAATGGTGAATAACGTGAGAGACACCATGAAAGGTGCAGGTTTGAGTGAGGGATTGAGAGGAATGAATGTGTGTGTGTGTGTGTGTGTGTGGAAGTGGGAAACGAGGTGAGAGAAGACTATGGGTTACTTTGTGAGAAAAGTGGGCACTGGGGTCCACTCAAAAAATCCTATCTCACCGGTGGTAGCTCCAAAAATCATGAAAAAATTTGAGGTGATTATTCAGCTTATAGGATGAATTCTCTCTGTTGACCACTTCTTCAAATTCTAAACGGAGATGGGCGCCAAAGATCTCACCAACAAGCCTGTTTTTTATGCCTGCAAAGGTCTTTTAGTGGTCCCCTCTTTTGTTGAATTTTCACAATGCATCCAAGAGTGAGCCCTCCCTTTCAATGAAATATTTATACACAAAAAGGCCGTAATATTTTTATTTTTATTTTGTTTGGCTCAACTAGCATAGTGACTAGCTAATTGAGGGCTTTTAAGGAGACATGGGGAAAGTCCCCTAACTCACACATGCCTATGTACAGTGAAAGGGTGAAGATAGCCACAATGTTTGAGTGATTTGATGGGTGAGGTAGCTCACTATGACAATTTTGGATAGCCAAAAAATGGCTATCACTACAAGGATTGTCATAATAATCAATATCTAATTCTCCTAAATGATTTTCTCATATTAAACTGATCATTTAATGTGGGGAAGTGCCAAGGGAGAAAAAGCTAGAATATTGGTTAAGTTAGCAGACCGGCCACAGTAGGGATCCAAAGGAGGGAAAATAGGGATCCAAAGGGGGGGCCATCTGCAAAAGAGCCATGTGAAACAACGGGCTAAAAAGACCCTAAGGTTCAGCCCATTAAGACTTCCAAAATGCAAAGGTTCCAAAATTCAAAGGTTGTGTCCAAAGGTCAACCTTAGGGAAAATTGGATGCTTAGTGTGTGCCCAAAAAGTCTTTCTAAATCCCTACATGGGAGGGGGCGAGCCCCAAAGCTAGGGGATGAGAGAGAAAGCCACACACACACACACAGGCTCCCTTTACACAAAGGGAATGAGGGACACATGTCAGCTCCCTAGGCCAGATGCCCACAAGCTATGTCCAATTCCTATTGGAAGACCCTTGAAGTGGACCAATGAGAATTAAGCTAGAGTAAATCTAGTTTAATTAATTTAAAAACATTTAATAAAAGAAACCAATAAGAATTAAGTGTCCTAGAAGACTATTGGGCAGTCTCCCAAGGGGTCCAATGAGCATTCAGGAGCCCCATGGCTTGCCTGATTCCTATTGGCCAGGAGGCAAAGGGGTCCAATGAGAGTTTAGTTTAATTATTTAATTATCTAAAGCTCTCACAAAGGGAAAGGGGGACACATGTCAGAAGGCTATCACTTATGCTGCTTAATCCCTATTGGCTTGACCTGGGGAGGTCCAATGAGGCAAAAGCCAGACTAACTTAGCAGCTAGGGCTCGCCCAAGAGAGAGAGGGGGCTGATTTTTGCTTGGCATTCACTCTCACACTCTCACACTTGACCATGTGTGAAGGGAAAATACTCTATCTCCTCCCAAGCTTTAATGGAGAGCTCATCACCTACTCCAAGCTTGTGAGATAGAAGCCTACATCAACACTCTCTTGGCATGTGGATGCAAATCCAACCAAGAGCCAAGCTTCAATGCATGCTCATCTTCTCTACCAAGCTAATTACTAAGCTAAGCTATGCTAATATGAGTGATTATGTGAGGAGATGTACTTCTTTCTCGTAAGATACTTCTTTTTCCTCTCAATCTACTCTCATACCCTGCTAGCTCTCACCATCTTCGAAGGTGTGTGAGGTCTTGGGTCTGAGAACGGGGATAATTCAAGTTGTGTTTGATTAAGTGTTTTGCTTGGTGTATGAAGCTTCCATCTTCATTGCACTAGCTAGTCTTGAAGGAACACAAAGAATTGTACTGTACAATGTCTCTCTTGATGGGAGAAACCATAATACAAAGCCTTTTGGAGGGGGGACCGGCTCCATGCAAATCCGGTCCTCAACTATTGTCAATAGTTTAATTGCTCTCTCTTTTGAAAGTATTGTCGATGCTATCTAACTAGGTGTTATGCTTTTTGTTGCTCTCTCCACCCAAGCACTCTTGTAATTCTCATTAGGAATCAACTCTAATGAAATGCCCACTATGTTCATACTAAATTCCGCTACACATAAGACTTTAGGCCATTAAATGTTACATTGGTATCATAGCTCAAGGTTTCTCTTTTCTTGCTCAAGAAGGGAGGTCCTCAAGCTAGCTACAAATGGTTGGTATTATTAATTGCCTGTGAGTAAGTAGAATAGGGATTTTTCAGCCTTTCAGTGCGCCTGCCTTTGTGCAGTTAACGGGGCATCACCGTCGAGAGCTATGGTCTTAATAATGGAGTCCTACGGGGCTTGCCTACGGCTTAACCACTATTGAGCTATTAGAAGCTTGACAGGAGCCGGTGCTGTTTTGGTGTCGAAAGACCCTCTCTTCTATTCCTTGCAATTAATGGCATTCGAGCCGCGGGTACAGTAGCTTGAGTGCTTTTTCTAAAGGGTAAAGAGGAGTAGCAACTAGGGCTTGAAGTGCCAAAGTACACCTAAAAAGTTTACACCTAAAAGTTGTTAGAATGGCTGACAATATTAAAGAGAGTGAAATTAATGTTGATAACTTTGATTTTGCTCATGAGCAAGCTACTAATGATGCTTCAATGCTTGTTAATTATCTTGTTTCTAGGCTTCAACAAGCCATGGGCAATCCATCTCTCCAAAGTGAAGTGCAACGGCAGCTCCGTGCTCACGGGATTCTCCAAGCTCATCACCATGACGAGAGAACACCTAGGAAGCCTCCTTGTGAGACTACCAAAAGAGGTCTCTCTCCGATTCGGGAAGAAGAAGAGAATCCATATGAAGGGCTCAAGAACTTACTTCTTGATGATGCATCTCCTTCCCAAAGGAGAACTCAAGAGCCTCCACCGAAGGAACGAGAAAGAAGCGAGTCTCCCGCCACCTCGGCGGAGATGGCTCCACGAAGACGGCGGGCTAAACGCTCTCCATCACCACCAAAGCGGAGAAGACCATCACACTCTTCTCCACGCCATAATTCAAAGAGGGATGATAAAAAGCAAGAGAAGAAAAAGGCGAGAAAGAGGACACCCTCTTCTCCATCTTCTTCATCCTCTTCCTCTTATGAAAGCTATGGTGAAGACGACAAAGATCAAGACAAGAAAAAGGCGAGAAAGAGGTCACCCTCTTCTCCACCTTCTTCAAATTCTTCATCTTCTGAAGAAAGTGATGGTGCAACTTTTGAACCATCAAAAAGAAGAGGCCATAGGAAATCCTATGCCGCATGGAAGAGGTCGTCCAAGCTGAAGAAATTCAAAGAGGGAGGGAAGAGCATCTCTTTCCTTACCTATGATGGCACCTTCGGTGCTACAGACAAAGTTTTGGCCTTTATCCAGCAATTCGATGCGGCGTTTGGAGATGAGGGCTTCACGGAGTCCTCTAAGCTACGCCATGTAGCTATGCACTTTCAAAAGTCCGCCAGACAATGGTGGTCTAGCCTACGAGCCAACGGTGAAGCTCCACGAACATGGAGGGCTTTAAGAGCTTCCATTATGAAGCAGTTTTTGGCCACCGATGCCAAAGACAAAGTACTCACCGAATGGCGAAGCTTAAAGCTCTCTCCCAATGAATCCATCCACAAATATGTAGACAAGTTTTGGGACCTACAACTCAAAGCCACTGTCTTCAAAAAGTTGGATTTTGGAGAGCAAAAGCAACAATTTTGTGCGGGCTTAACCGAAGAAATGGCGGAGTATGTCAACTCCCAAAGGCCACGTACCATATCGGTAGTAATACACCATACTATGGTGGCCTCGCGAATCAATTTCCAAACGGGGGGTAAAAGAAATAATAAGCCCCCGGAAAACAAAGGTTCCAATGAGCCTAAAGGGAAGGACAATGTCCAAAAGTCTCCTAAGGGCAATTCCAACAAAGCTAAAGAGAAGGGAGTTTACAAAGGAAAGAATAAACTCTCTCCTGAAGAGCTTGAGCGTTATCGTAAAGATAACCGGTGTTTCAAGTGCGGCGAACAAGGGCATGCGTACCGCGCTTGTCCCCAAAAGAACAACCGCCAAGATCCTCCTAGAGCTTCTTTGGTTGAAATCCAAGAGGAGGAGATTCACCAAACTCACCACAAAGGATCTCCTCTATGCCATGCTTGGGGAAAGGTAAGAGAACATGATGCTTTTATTCTCTTTGACCCTGGTTCTACTCACAATTTCATATCTATGGAGTTAGCCACCAAGCTAGGCATACAATCCTACGAGATGGGAGATATCCTACCCGCAGACAGTGCCTTCAAGGGGCAAGAAGCTTCAGTCACTCCCTTAATCGGGAAATTGAGGCTTCATGTCCAAGGCTATGTGGACAAAGAGGACTTCTTTATCTCTCCTCTCAAGCATGAGGATGTAATCCTAGGGGCACCATGGTTTGACCGTCTGGCTGCCCATGTTAAATTTCCTGAAAGGAGAATCTCCTTTAAGTTCAGGGAAAAGGACATGTATATAGATGCTAGGGAGATGGGTAACACCATTCCCATTGTACATACACTAGCTTTCAACAAGTCAATAAAGAGCTCTATTTCCGTGTACATGATTTTTGTTAAAGATTCTCAAAATGAACCTAATGCTTTAGCAAAAGAAAATAAAAACAACCAAAAGGAATTAGAGTTATCCAATTTTCTCAAGGGGTTTCAAGATGTCTTTATTGACGACATCCCTTGTGAGCTACCTCCTAAACGAGGTAATGACGACCATGCAATTGAACTTCTTCCAGGAAGTTCACCGCCTAACAAACCTCCTTATAGAGTTTCTCAAGCTCAACAAGAGGAGATTATGCGGCAAGTGCATGAGTTAATTGAGAAGGGCATGGTTAGGCCTAGCTCATCTCCATTTTGCTCACCTGTGCTATTAGTGCAAAAGAAAGACGGCACATATCGTATGTGTGTCGACTATAGAGCACTAAATAGGATCACTATCAAGAATAGGTTTCCCGTTCCACGGGTAGAAGACCTATTTGATAAGCTACAAGGATCGACCTACTTCAGTAGGATTGACCTAAAAAGTGGCTATCATCAAATAAGGATAGTTGATCAAGACATTGTAAAGACCGCATTTCGTACTACATTTGGTCTTTACGAATACATTGTCATGCCTTTTGGCTTGACTAATGCACCAGCCACATTTAACCGCTTGATGGAGAAGCTGTTCAGACCTCATCGAACCTTCACTGGAGTGTTCTTTGATGATATTATCATCTACTCTAATTCCTTAGAGGAACACAAGCAACACCTCCAGGTAATATTTCAAGTTTTAAGAGAGAATAGACTTTATGTTAATCGAAAGAAAAGTGAATTTTTCTTGCAAGAGATTCAATATTTAGGTCACATTATCTCTCAAGATGGAATCCAAATGGATCCATCCAAGTTAGAGGTAATAAAAGGATGGCCTAAACCAAGGAATCTTCATGAACTAAGAAGCTTTATAGGTATGTGTGCATACTATAGACGCTTCATAGAAAAGTTCTCACAAATTGCGGGACCATTACATGACCTAACAAAGAAAAATGTTAGGTATACGTGGTCTGCTAAGGAGAACAATGCTTTTGAAAAGCTTAAAGAAAAGCTTATCTCTCAACCTGTGCTTACACTACCGGATCTCTCAAAACCATTTGAGGTCCAATGTGATGCTTGTGGTGATTGCCTTGGGGCTGTTTTGCTCCAAGAAGGGCACGCCATAGGCTATGAGAGTCGAAGGCTCGACCCTGTTGAGCAAGCTTTAGGCATATACGAAAAAGAACTCCTTGCAGTTCTACATGCCTTAGACTCATGGAAGCACTATTTATTGGGGACTCCTTTCATTCTGCGAACGGATCACCAAAGTCTTAAGTACTTCATGGCGCAGACCAAGCTCTCCGACAAACAAATGAGGTGGGCAAATTTCCTTTCGCAATTTCATTTTCATATTGCTCACATTGCTGGCAAGCATATTCAAGTAGCCGATGCACTCTCAAGACGACCGAGAGTGAATGCGGTTTCCATAGCAACTCACAATGATCTATCTTTAATGATAGATGAGTATGCTATTGATCCCGATTTTAGAGATGTGATTTCAGCCCTTGCATTAGGGAAGAAAGAAGAACCATTTACTTTACAAGATGGTTATCTTCTCTATGGCAATAGACTATGCGTTACTAACTCACTACGTGAGAAAGTAATGTATGAATCTCATGCTCCCCCATATGCGGGGCATAGAGGGATTCAGTCTACCCTAAAGGGAATTGAAACATATTTCTATTGGCCTACCATGAAAGTGAACATACATGAGTATGTTTCCAAATGTGTGGTATGTCAAAAGACAAAATTTGATAGAGGGAAGCAACTTGGATTGCTTCAACCCTTGCCAATCCCTAATTCACCGTGGGAGAGCATATCCATGGATTTTATCTTTGGATTGCCTAAGTCTATCCATGGGAATACGGGAATATGGACGATAGTAGACAGGTTCAGTAAACAAGCTCATTTTATACCTGTCAAAAAGACTATCAAAGCCCATCAAATGGCAACCCTCTTCATTTCACAAATTTTCAAGTACCATGGCTTGCCAATGTCCATAGTGTCGGATAGAGATCCTAGAATGACCAGTAATTTCTGGAAGGGTCTCTTTGAGAATTTAGGAACAAGGCTAAACTTCTCTTCGGCCTATCATCCACAAACTGATGGCCAAAGTGAAATAGCTAACCTAACCATTCTCGATCTACTAAAAGCCTATGTAACGGAAGTAGATCAAAGATCCCAATGGGAGAAGTACTTACCCTTAGTAGAGTATGCTTACAATAACACTGTACATACTTCTACAGGAAAAGCACCTTTCGAGGTAATTGAGGGAAGATCAAAAAGTCCCTTGCTACTTAAGGTACATGGGAAGATCTTCGCTGCAGATGAGTATAGTCGAGACCTACAAGAATCTTTCCAAAAGATTAAGGATGCTATCTCTATCTCACAGCAAAGGCAAAAGGCTGCTGCTGACAAGCACAGAAGAGCCCAAGCCTTTAAAGAAAACGATTGGGTCTTGTTAAAGTTTCCCAAAGCTCGATTAAGGCACACGACGGGCAAGAATCCTACGGGCCACCAAAAGTACTATGCTAAACTAGCAAAAAGGTACTATGGTCCCTTCCAGATTCTTAGGCCAATCAATGAGATGGCCTATCAACTTAAGTTGCCCAATCATTGGCTCATACACAATGCTTTTCATGTGAGCCTCTTGAAGCCTTACAAAGGAGAGCCACCTCAAGAACCAACTATTGAAGACCCACCGGAGATCGAGGACCACGAGGAGGTGCTGCAGCCCGAGTCCATTCTCCGACATGAAGACAAGGTATTAAGAGGCGGTAAGACTATCCGACGATATCTTATTAAGTTTAAGAATTATCCTTTTGAAGATGCTAGATGGATGCAAGGCATACAATTAAAGGATAACCTAAACCTTGTCAATGCTTACAATGCTTCCCAAGAGTAAGCAAATGTACAAAATGTTAAAAATGAACAAAAATTTTTGTCTTATAAGACTCTCTTTTTCTTAGATCAAGTTTGCGGAGACGACGTCTCCCGAACACCAAGTAGAGCTTGTCACTCTACTATGGAAGACTGATAAGACTAATGTGCAGACATGCTTGCGACAGCCTCAGGCTCTCAAGCGCCAAATGGACTAGTCATCCATTATGGAATGATGTCGTAGGGTAACATAGGGATCCTCTACCCGCTAAGAAAAGGACTCATGCATATGCTTTATCTTCTCTACACCATAGTCGAGGACGACTATGATTTCAAGAGAGAGGTAATGTCATAATAATCAATATCTAATTCTCCTAAATGATTTTCTCATATTAAACTGATCATTTAATGTGGGGAAGTGCCAAGGGAGAAAAAGCTAGAATATTGGTTAAGTTAGCAGACCGGCCACAGTAGGGATCCAAAGGAGGGAAAATAGGGATCCAAAGGGGGGGCCATCTGCAAAAGAGCCATGTGAAACAACGGGCTAAAAAGACCCTAAGGTTCAGCCCATTAAGACTTCCAAAATGCAAAGGTTCCAAAATTCAAAGGTTGTGTCCAAAGGTCAACCTTAGGGAAAATTGGATGCTTAGTGTGTGCCCAAAAAGTCTTTCTAAATCCCTACATGGGAGGGGGCGAGCCCCAAAGCTAGGGGATGAGAGAGAAAGCCACACACACACACACAGGCTCCCTTTACACAAAGGGAATGAGGGACACATGTCAGCTCCCTAGGCCAGATGCCCACAAGCTATGTCCAATTCCTATTGGAAGACCCTTGAAGTGGACCAATGAGAATTAAGCTAGAGTAAATCTAGTTTAATTAATTTAAAAACATTTAATAAAAGAAACCAATAAGAATTAAGTGTCCTAGAAGACTATTGGGCAGTCTCCCAAGGGGTCCAATGAGCATTCAGGAGCCCCATGGCTTGCCTGATTCCTATTGGCCAGGAGGCAAAGGGGTCCAATGAGAGTTTAGTTTAATTATTTAATTATCTAAAGCTCTCACAAAGGGGAAAGGGGGACACATGTCAGAAGGCTATCACTTATGCTGCTTAATCCCTATTGGCTTGACCTGGGGAGGTCCAATGAGGCAAAAGCCAGACTAACTTAGCAGCTAGGGCTCGCCCAAGAGAGAGAGGGGGCTGATTTTTGCTTGGCATTCACTCTCACACTCTCACACTTGACCATGTGTGAAGGGAAAATACTCTATCTCCTCCCAAGCTTTAATGGAGAGCTCATCACCTACTCCAAGCTTGTGAGATAGAAGCCTACATCAACACTCTCTTGGCATGTGGATGCAAATCCAACCAAGAGCCAAGCTTCAATGCATGCTCATCTTCTCTACCAAGCTAATTACTAAGCTAAGCTATGCTAATATGAGTGATTATGTGAGGAGATGTACTTCTTTCTCGTAAGATACTTCTTTTTCCTCTCAATCTACTCTCATACCCTGCTAGCTCTCACCATCTTCGAAGGTGTGTGAGGTCTTGGGTCTGAGAACGGGGATAATTCAAGTTGTGTTTGATTAAGTGTTTTGCTTGGTGTATGAAGCTTCCATCTTCATTGCACTAGCTAGTCTTGAAGGAACACAAAGAATTGTATTGTACAATGTCTCTCTTGATGGGAGAAACCATAATACAAAGCCTTTTGGAGGGGGGACCGGCTCCATGCAAATCCGGTCCTCAACTATTGTCAATAGTTTAATTGCTCTCTCTTTTGAAAGTATTGTCGATGCTATCTAACTAGGTGTTATGCTTTTTGTTGCTCTCTCCACCCAAGCACTCTTGTAATTCTCATTAGGAATCAACTCTAATGAAATGCCCACTATGTTCATACTAAATTCCGCTACACATAAGATTTTAGGCCATTAAATGTTACATTGGTATCATAGCTCAAGGTTTCTCTTTTCTTGCTCAAGAAGGGAGGTCCTCAAGCTAGCTACAAATGGTTGGTATTATTAATTGCCTGTGAGTAAGTAGAATAGGGATTTTTCAGCCTTCAGTGCGCCTGCCTTTGTGCAGTTAACGGGGCATCACCGTCGAGAGCTATGGTCTTAATAATGGAGTCCTACGGGGCTTGCCTACGGCTTAACCACTATTGAGCTATTAGAAGCTTGACAGGAGCCGGTGCTGTTTTGGTGTCGAAAGACCCTCTCTTCTATTCCTTGCAATTAATGGCATTCGAGCCGCGGGTACAGTAGCTTGAGTGCTTTTTCTAAAGGGGTAAAGAGGAGTAGCAACTAGGGCTTGAAGTGCCAAAGTACACCTAAAAAGTTTACACCTAAAAGTTGTTAGAATGGCTGACAATATTAAAGAGAGTGAAATTAATGTTGATAACTTTGATTTTGCTCATGAGCAAGCTACTAATGATGCTTCAATGCTTGTTAATTATCTTGTTTCTAGGCTTCAACAAGCCATGGGCAATCCATCTCTCCAAAGTGAAGTGCAACGGCAGCTCCGTGCTCACGGGATTCTCCAAGCTCATCACCATGACGAGAGAACACCTAGGAAGCCTCCTTGTGAGACTACCAAAAGAGGTCTCTCTCCGATTCGGGAAGAAGAAGAGAATCCATATGAAGGGCTCAAGAACTTACTTCTTGATGATGCATCTCCTTCCCAAAGGAGAACTCAAGAGCCTCCACCGAAGGAACGAGAAAGAAGCGAGTCTCCCGCCACCTCGGCGGAGATGGCTCCACGAAGACGGCGGGCTAAACGCTCTCCATCACCACCAAAGCGGAGAAGACCATCACACTCTTCTCCACGCCATAATTCAAAGAGGGATGATAAAAAGCAAGAGAAGAAAAAGGCGAGAAAGAGGACACCCTCTTCTCCATCTTCTTCATCCTCTTCCTCTTATGAAAGCTATGGTGAAGACGACAAAGATCAAGACAAGAAAAAGGCGAGAAAGAGGTCACCCTCTTCTCCACCTTCTTCAAATTCTTCATCTTCTGAAGAAAGTGATGGTGCAACTTTTGAACCATCAAAAAGAAGAGGCCATAGGAAATCCTATGCCGCATGGAAGAGGTCGTCCAAGCTGAAGAAATTCAAAGAGGGAGGGAAGAGCATCTCTTTCCTTACCTATGATGGCACCTTCGGTGCTACAGACAAAGTTTTGGCCTTTATCCAGCAATTCGATGCGGCGTTTGGAGATGAGGGCTTCACGGAGTCCTCTAAGCTACGCCATGTAGCTATGCACTTTCAAAAGTCCGCCAGACAATGGTGGTCTAGCCTACGAGCCAACGGTGAAGCTCCACGAACATGGAGGGCTTTAAGAGCTTCCATTATGAAGCAGTTTTTGGCCACCGATGCCAAAGACAAAGTACTCACCGAATGGCGAAGCTTAAAGCTCTCTCCCAATGAATCCATCCACAAATATGTAGACAAGTTTTGGGACCTACAACTCAAAGCCACTGTCTTCAAAAAGTTGGATTTTGGAGAGCAAAAGCAACAATTTTGTGCGGGCTTAACCGAAGAAATGGCGGAGTATGTCAACTCCCAAAGGCCACGTACCATATCGGTAGTAATACACCATACTATGGTGGCCTCGCGAATCAATTTCCAAACGGGGGGTAAAAGAAATAATAAGCCCCCGGAAAACAAAGGTTCCAATGAGCCTAAAGGGAAGGACAATGTCCAAAAGTCTCCTAAGGGCAATTCCAACAAAGCTAAAGAGAAGGGAGTTTACAAAGGAAAGAATAAACTCTCTCCTGAAGAGCTTGAGCGTTATCGTAAAGATAACCGGTGTTTCAAGTGCGGCGAACAAGGGCATGCGTACCGCGCTTGTCCCCAAAAGAACAACCGCCAAGATCCTCCTAGAGCTTCTTTGGTTGAAATCCAAGAGGAGGAGATTCACCAAACTCACCACAAAGGATCTCCTCTATGCCATGCTTGGGGAAAGGTAAGAGAACATGATGCTTTTATTCTCTTTGACCCTGGTTCTACTCACAATTTCATATCTATGGAGTTAGCCACCAAGCTAGGCATACAATCCTACGAGATGGGAGATATCCTACCCGCAGACAGTGCCTTCAAGGGGCAAGAAGCTTCAGTCACTCCCTTAATCGGGAAATTGAGGCTTCATGTCCAAGGCTATGTGGACAAAGAGGACTTCTTTATCTCTCCTCTCAAGCATGAGGATGTAATCCTAGGGGCACCATGGTTTGACCGTCTGGCTGCCCATGTTAAATTTCCTGAAAGGAGAATCTCCTTTAAGTTCAGGGAAAAGGACATGTATATAGATGCTAGGGAGATGGGTAACACCATCCCCATTGTACATACACTAGCTTTCAACAAGTCAATAAAGAGCTCTATTTCCGTGTACATGATTTTTGTTAAAGATTCTCAAAATGAACCTAATGCTTTAGCAAAAGAAAATAAAAACAACCAAAAGGAATTAGAGTTATCCAATTTTCTCAAGGGGTTTCAAGATGTCTTTATTGACGACATCCCTTGTGAGCTACCTCCTAAACGAGGTAATGACGACCATGCAATTGAACTTCTTCCAGGAAGTTCACCGCCTAACAAACCTCCTTATAGAGTTTCTCAAGCTCAACAAGAGGAGATTATGCGGCAAGTGCATGAGTTAATTGAGAAGGGCATGGTTAGGCCTAGCTCATCTCCATTTTGCTCACCTGTGCTATTAGTGCAAAAGAAAGACGGCACATATCGTATGTGTGTCGACTATAGAGCACTAAATAGGATCACTATCAAGAATAGGTTTCCCGTTCCACGGGTAGAAGACCTATTTGATAAGCTACAAGGATCGACCTACTTCAGTAGGATTGACCTAAAAAGTGGCTATCATCAAATAAGGATAGTTGATCAAGACATTGTAAAGACCGCATTTCGTACTACATTTGGTCTTTACGAATACATTGTCATGCCTTTTGGCTTGACTAATGCACCAGCCACATTTAACCGCTTGATGGAGAAGCTGTTCAGACCTCATCGAACCTTCACTGGAGTGTTCTTTGATGATATTATCATCTACTCTAATTCATTAGAGGAACACAAGCAACACCTCCAGGTAATATTTCAAGTTTTAAGAGAGAATAGACTTTATGTTAATCGAAAGAAAAGTGAATTTTTCTTGCAAGAGATTCAATATTTAGGTCACATTATCTCTCAAGATGGAATCCAAATGGATCCATCCAAGTTAGAGGTAATAAAAGGATGGCCTAAACCAAGGAATCTTCATGAACTAAGAAGCTTTATAGGTATGTGTGCATACTATAGACGCTTCATAGAAAAGTTCTCACAAATTGCGGGACCATTACATGACCTAACAAAGAAAAATGTTAGGTATACGTGGTCTGCTAAGGAGAACAATGCTTTCGAAAAGCTTAAAGAAAAGCTTATCTCTCAACCTGTGCTTACACTACCGGATCTCTCAAAACCATTTGAGGTCCAATGTGATGCTTGTGGTGATTGCCTTGGGGCTGTTTTGCTCCAAGAAGGGCACGCCATAGGCTATGAGAGTCGAAGGCTCGACCCTGTTGAGCAAGCTTAGGCATATACAAAAAAGAACTCCTTGCAGTTCTACATGCCTTAGACTCATGGAAGCACTATTTATTGGGGACTCCTTTCATTCTGCGAACGGATCACCAAAGTCTTAAGTACTTCATGGCGCAGACCAAGCTCTCCGACAAACAAATGAGGTGGGCAAATTTCCTTTCGCAATTTCATTTTCATATTGCTCACATTGCTGGCAAGCATATTCAAGTAGCCGATGCACTCTCAAGACGACCGAGAGTGAATGCGGTTTCCATAGCAACTCACAATGATCTATCTTTAATGATAGATGAGTATGCTATTGATCCCGATTTTAGAGATGTGATTTCAGCCCTTGCATTAGGGAAGAAAGAAGAACCATTTACTTTACAAGATGGTTATCTTCTCTATGGCAATAGACTATGCGTTACTAACTCACTACGTGAGAAAGTAATGTATGAATCTCATGCTCCCCCATATGCGGGGCATAGAGGGATTCAGTCTACCCTAAAGGGAATTGAAACATATTTCTATTGGCCTACCATGAAAGTGAACATACATGAGTATGTTTCCAAATGTGTGGTATGTCAAAAGACAAAATTTGATAGAGGGAAGCAACTTGGATTGCTTCAACCCTTGCCAATCCCTAATTCACCGTGGGAGAGCATATCCATGGATTTTATCTTTGGATTGCCTAAGTCTATCCATGGGAATACGGGAATATGGACGATAGTAGACAGGTTCAGTAAACAAGCTCATTTTATACCTGTCAAAAAGACTATCAAAGCCCATCAAATGGCAACCCTCTTCATTTCACAAATTTTCAAGTACCATGGCTTGCCAATGTCCATAGTGTCGGATAGAGATCCTAGAATGACCAGTAATTTCTGGAAGGGTCTCTTTGAGAATTTAGGAACAAGGCTAAACTTCTCTTCGGCCTATCATCCACAAACTGATGGCCAAAGTGAAATAGCTAACCTAACCATTCTCGATCTACTAAAAGCCTATGTAACGGAAGTAGATCAAAGATCCCAATGGGAGAAGTACTTACCCTTAGTAGAGTATGCTTACAATAACACTGTACATACTTCTACAGGAAAAGCACCTTTCGAGGTAATTGAGGGAAGATCAAAAAGTCCCTTGCTACTTAAGGTACATGGGAAGATCTTCGCTGCAGATGAGTATAGTCAAGACCTACAAGAATCTTTCCAAAAGATTAAGGATGCTATCTCTATCTCACAGCAAAGGCAAAAGGCTGTTGCTGACAAGCACAGAAGAGCCCAAGCCTTTAAAGAAAACGATTGGGTCTTGTTAAAGTTTCCCAAAGCTCGATTAAGGCACACGACGGGCAAGAATCCTACGGGCCACCAAAAGTACTATGCTAAACTAGCAAAAAGGTACTATGGTCCCTTCCAGATTCTTAGGCCAATCAATGAGATGGCCTATCAACTTAAGTTGCCCAATCATTGGCTCATACACAATGCTTTTCATGTGAGCCTCTTGAAGCCTTACAAAGGAGAGCCACCTCAAGAACCAACTATTGAAGACCCACCGGAGATCGAGGACCACGAGGAGGTGCTGCAGCCCGAGTCCATTCTCCGACATGAAGACAAGGTATTAAGAGGCGGTAAGACTATCCGACGATATCTTATTAAGTTTAAGAATTATCCTTTTGAAGATGCTAGATGGATGCAAGGCATACAATTAAAGGATAACCTAAACCTTGTCAATGCTTACAATGCTTCCCAAGAGTAAGCAAATGTACAAAATGTTAAAAATGAACAAAAATTTTTGTCTTATAAGACTCTCTTTTTCTTAGATCAAGTTTGCGGAGACGACGTCTCCCGAACACCAAGTAGAGCTTGTCACTCTACTATGGAAGACTGATAAGACTAATGTGCAGACATGCTTGCGGCAGCCTCAGGCTCTCAAGCGCCAAATGGACTAGTCATCCATTATGGAATGATGTCGTAAGGTAACATAGGGATCCTCTACCCGCTAAGAAAAGGACTCATGCATATGCTTTATCTTCTCTACACCATAGTCGAGGACGACTATGATTTCAAGAGAGAGGTAATGTCATAATAATCAATATCTAATTCTCCTAAATGATTTTCTCATATTAAACTGATCATTTAATGTGGGGAAGTGCCAAGGGAGAAAAAGCTAGAATATTGGTTAAGTTAGCAGACCGGCCACAGTAGGGATCCAAAGGAGGGAAAATAGGGATCCAAAGGGGGGGCCATCTGCAAAAGAGCCATGTGAAACAACGGGCTAAAAAGACCCTAAGGTTCAGCCCATTAAGACTTCCAAAATGCAAAGGTTCCAAAATTCAAAGGTTGTGTCCAAAGGTCAACCTTAGGGAAAATTGGATGCTTAGTGTGTGCCCAAAAAGTCTTTCTAAATCCCTACATGGGAGGGGGCGAGCCCCAAAGCTAGGGGATGAGAGAGAAAGCCACACACACACACACAGGCTCCCTTTACACAAAGGGAATGAGGGACACATGTCAGCTCCCTAGGCCAGATGCCCACAAGCTATGTCCAATTCCTATTGGAAGACCCTTGAAGTGGACCAATGAGAATTAAGCTAGAGTAAATCTAGTTTAATTAATTTAAAAACATTTAATAAAAGAAACCAATAAGAATTAAGTGTCCTAGAAGACTATTGGGCAGTCTCCCAAGGGGTCCAATGAGCATTCAGGAGCCCCATGGCTTGCCTGATTCCTATTGGCCAGGAGGCAAAGGGGTCCAATGAGAGTTTAGTTTAATTATTTAATTATCTAAAGCTCTCACAAAGGGGAAAGGGGGACACATGTCAGAAGGCTATCACTTATGCTGCTTAATCCCTATTGGCTTGACCTGGGGAGGTCCAATGAGGCAAAAGCCAGACTAACTTAGCAGCTAGGGCTCGCCCAAGAGAGAGAGGGGGCTGATTTTTGCTTGGCATTCACTCTCACACTCTCACACTTGACCATGTGTGAAGGGAAAATACTCTATCTCCTCCCAAGCTTTAATGGAGAGCTCATCACCTACTCCAAGCTTGTGAGATAGAAGCCTACATCAACACTCTCTTCGCATGTGGATGCAAATCCAACCAAGAGCCAAGCTTCAATGCATGCTCATCTTCTCTACCAAGCTAATTACTAAGCTAAGCTATGCTAATATGAGTGATTATGTGAGGAGATGTACTTCTTTCTCGTAAGATACTTCTTTTTCCTCTCAATCTACTCTCATACCGTGCTAGCTCTCACCATCTTCGAAGGTGTGTGAGGTCTTGGGTCTGAGAACGGGGATAATTCAAGTTGTGTTTGATTAAGTGTTTTGCTTGGTGTATGAAGCTTCCATCTTCATTGCACTAGCTAGTCTTGAAGGAACACAAAGAATTGTATTGTACAATGTCTCTCTTGATGGGAGAAACCATAATACAAAGCCTTTTGGAGGGGGGACCGGCTCCATGCAAATCCGGTCCTCAACTGTTGTCAATAGCTTAATTGCTCTCTCTTTTGAAAGTATTGTCGATGCTATCTAACTAGGTGTTATGCTTTTTGTTGCTCTCTCCACCCAAGCACTCTTGTAATTCTCATTAGGAATCAACTCTAATGAAATGCCCACTATGTTCATACTAAATTCCGCTACACATAAGATTTTAGGCCATTAAATGTTACATTGGTATCAGAGCTCAAGGTTTCTCTTTTCTTGCTCAAGAAGGGAGGTCCTCAAGCTAGCTACAAATGGTTGGTATTATTAATTGCCTGTGAGTAAGTAGAATAGGGATTTTTCAGCCTTTCAGTGCGCCTGCCTTTGTGCAGTTAACGGGGCATCACCGTCGAGAGCTATGGTCTTAATAATGGAGTCCTACGGGGCTTGCCTACGGCTTAACCACTATTGAGCTATTAGAAGCTTGACAGGAGCCGGTGCTGTTTTGGTGTCGAAAGACCCTCTCTTCTATTCCTTGCAATTAATGGCATTCGAGCCGCGGGTACAGTAGCTTGAGTGCTTTTTCTAAAGGGGTAAAGAGGAGTAGCAACTAGGGCTTGAAGTGCCAAAGTACACCTAAAAAGTTTACACCTAAAAGTTGTTAGAATGGCTGACAATATTAAAGAGAGTGAAATTAATGTTGATAACTTTGATTTTGCTCATGAGCAAGCTACTAATGATGCTTCAATGCTTGTTAATTATCTTGTTTCTAGGCTTCAACAAGCCATGGGCAATCCATCTCTCCAAAGTGAAGTGCAACGGCAGCTCCGTGCTCACGGGATTCTCCAAGCTCATCACCATGACGAGAGAACACCTAGGAAGCCTCCTTGTGAGACTACCAAAAGAGGTCTCTCTCCGATTCGGGAAGAAGAAGAGAATCCATATGAAGGGCTCAAGAACTTACTTCTTGATGATGCATCTCCTTCCCAAAGGAGAACTCAAGAGCCTCCACCGAAGGAACGAGAAAGAAGCGAGTCTCCCGCCACCTCGGCGGAGATGGCTCCACGAAGACGGCGGGCTAAACGCTCTCCATCACCACCAAAGCGGAGAAGACCATCACACTCTTCTCCACGCCATAATTCAAAGAGGGATGATAAAAAGCAAGAGAAGAAAAAGGCGAGAAAGAGGACACCCTCTTCTCCATCTTCTTCATCCTCTTCCTCTTATGAAAGCTATGGTGAAGACGACAAAGATCAAGACAAGAAAAAGGCGAGAAAGAGGTCACCCTCTTCTCCACCTTCTTCAAATTCTTCATCTTCTGAAGAAAGTGATGGTGCAACTTTTGAACCATCAAAAAGAAGAGGCCATAGGAAATCCTATGCCGCATGGAAGAGGTCCCTGGCTTTATTATGAACGGCTTGGATTTTATCCCCTAGAGTAAGCAAATATACAAATGTTTAAAATGAACAAAGTTTTTGTCTTATAAGACTCTCTTTTTCTTTATTGTGCACAAATGTGAACTAGTATGCATGCTTAGATCAAGTTTGTGGGGTAACCCATGAAGTCCATGATGCTAGAGAAAGCTTTAGCCGGGACACAGGAGCAATGAGATTGGTAGCAGACCATAGACGTATGAGACCATCTCAAGTAGCCAAGTGTATGCCAAAGAAGTATGGTGGTTCAGGAGATCCGTATGCACATCTGTCACTCTTTAAGCAAGTCTTAAGAGCTGAGCAGATAACAGATTTCCATACACAATACGAGGGATTTGGTCTTACTCTAGAAGGTACGGCATTGACATGGTTTCAACCACTGAACAGAGGGGGATTCCATGACATTGACCATTTGCTAAGAGAGTTTGCTGAGGAATTCTCAAAACGAGGGATTAAGCACAATACGGTCTCACAAATATATGCTTTTAAACAGAGAGAACACGAAAAAGTGAAGGAAGCTTCACTTCGCTTCAAACAATACATTGAGAGATGTCCAGTACGTGAACGACCACAAGATGACAGACTATCTGTTCTCTTTATTGAAGGATTGAGAAACGACACTCTCAAGAAGGACTTGCACTTGAAAACTTGTACAAGTTTCGAGCAAGTAACGAGAGAAGCATTGTACTTAGTGGATAACTGTACGGTTTATGGAGAGGTGTCAGCGGATACAGATTTTGCATCCAGTAGCTCTTCCTCCGTAGTGAGCGAGACTACTACTAAAAAGAATGTTCAAACAACAACCATGCCAAATGTAGAGCAAATGATAGAAGAGGCTCTAAAAAGGATGGCACCATACCAAAAACCATTGCCAAAACCACTGAAATGGTGTGCGATTGAACAAAAATGGACAACCAATCCAACAGAGGAGTGCTATTACAACAAAGGGTATGTAAGGGAGCATTAGTATGCACCTCCTGCTCAATTAGTACCACCTCAGGTACATCCAGTACCTCGATACCCAACGGGAAATGTACCAGGACCTATGGGGATAGAAAGACCGCAACCGGTATTGGGACAACAACCACCTTTACCAGGACCAAGACCAGTGGGCATTAGATATGCACCAACCTTAGAGAATCAGGAAGAACAAGCCTTAGTGCCTGTTCAAGCCTATTATGAAGAATCTGGTGCACACATGTCTCCAACTGTGTATTACCCACCAGAAGAACCCAAACAACCAGAACCATGGGGCATGATTGGGAATGTTGGAACACCAACAGTTACAAGTGCTTCTGATGAAGAGAGATACAATTTGGACGCAAGAACATTGATGTTCATAGCTCATGGAGGGTTAACAGGACAAAGACCATCCTATCCACAAAGGACGAATCAAATGGGACCAAGACCAGCACTAGGACCCTGTTACAAGTGTGGAGGTGACCATCTGATGAATGTTTGTCCACATACGGAAATCATTAGAATTAACGCTTATTGCACTGAGTGTGGGGTTAGTCACTTCATTGAGGATTGTTCAAAGAATCCAAAAAAAGTGCAAAAGACGACATTGAATATGCTAGAAACTATTCCTACCAGCAGTGGGTCTGAAAATGAAACTCTGATACCAACGCAAGTTGTTACTAGAGCTGAAGCTAAGAAAACCACTAGAGAACTTGAGAATGGAAAGTTAGCGACTGAAGTGGTTAGTCAAGGACCGCGGAGTCAGAGAAACACATGGAAAGCTAGAAAATCACGCATGAAGTTGAGAAAAGAACGTGAAGACGCTATTCTAGCTGAGGAACTAAAGCGAACTCAAGATAGATTAGAAAAACTTGAGAGTCAAAACGGAAAACGAGAGATGAGCCCGGAAAGAACAAAACAAAAGAGTATCAAAGAAACAACGAGCTTAAGCTCAGGGGGATCAGTGCTAGTCGACAAAGTACACGAACCATT
This sequence comes from Adiantum capillus-veneris, assembly GCF_014529385.1. NCBI lineage: Eukaryota > Viridiplantae > Streptophyta > Polypodiopsida > Polypodiales > Pteridaceae > Adiantum > Adiantum capillus-veneris. The sequence goes on along the minus strand of NC_140941.1, from coordinate 92,408,799 downwards.
GGACGCTCTGATGAGAGCTTACGAAGCTAGGTTAAAGAACAACCAAACACAAGAACAGAGGTGGATGACATACCCAAACGCGGAATTGGAAAAGCAGAGACTTGAAATGTGCCAGAGAATGATTGAGAATGCACAAGCCTTATTAGAACCACCAAGAGAAACAATGAATTGTGGAACGAAAAACCCAATTCAGCAAGAGACTATCATTTCACGGGTAGCTGAAAAGATTCCCAGTGCACAAAAGCCTGAAAATACACACAAGGATGACCGCATAGTATTGAACACAACCAATCAGGAGATAGAGAGTTTTCATCCAGTCATACAGAGGATTTACGAAAAAGATGAGGATTACAATGAATTTTGGAAACAAGTGAGAGAGGCAAACTTTGCAAACGAGCTAAGTTGCCAAGCTAATCAGACAAATTGGGAAAAGGACATCAGGAATCCTCCCATAATGGAATTTGAGGTAGGATCTCAAGTGGACTTGGATCTGCAATCTTACTGGGGAGATGGGGGCTCTGTTAGAACAATGGAGAGCAAACCTCATTCACTGAATACCTTACCTTCATACTTAGGAGAGTATGAAGCAAAATCTGAGATCAGAGCACTTCCCTCACGAAGAATTTCATCAAAAAAATTCATGGACTCGCAAGGATTGATAGAGATCTTGTCAACACCAGTGACATGCACTATCACTCTAGCTGAGCTTTTGAGGCTAAGACCACATATGTGGACCACTGTAGGAAAATGCTTGGAGAAATTTGGGATAAAAGACCCAACATCGAGACTGCAAGAGGGTATACAAGAGCTGAGCAAACCACAAAAGAACGCTAAGCCTGTACCCTTAAACAAGATCGGAGAGTATTGCGAAGGTGAAGAGGGGAATACAACCTTACTAGTTGAATTCCAAGGAGTGAACACGATGGCAATACTAGACAGCGGAGCTGGGGTAGCCATTGCTACAAAAGAAATCTAGAAAAAATGGGGGAAACCAGCAATAAGGAAGACTAGGTTGAAACTCCAATTAGCAGATGGACACATGGAAAAACCTATGGGGTTATTAGAGAAAGTCGTAGTGACTTCTTGCGGCATTGAATACGAAAATACTTTTGCTATTGTCGATTTTGGAAAGGAGAATAACTATGATATCATACTGGGAAGACCATTCATGAGACAGTTGAAAATGGTCCAGGATTGGGGCTACGATCACATATACCTGAGAAATATGGAAACCACTACACGTGTGAACCTGAAAGACCATAGCTACAAAGATGTGAACCGAACACCGGTAGAGGAGTTTGATTCAGCTACTTTGGCGGGATCCGAATTTCCAGCTTGGTTAGATAAGCCGAAGGAGTTATGGATGTGTGGAGCCTTGAACTGTGGAAGTCTGAGGCGAGAAGAATATGTTTTAGAAAGGGCTATCGAAGACGAAACTTATATAGGAGAACCCTTTCCAGAGGACACGCTTGAACCATTAGAATGGACACACATTCTAGCAACCCTAGATGTTTGTGCAATTCCGAATGGTCCCACAACGAAATTTTGCGACAAGGACGGGTACGACGTGGTTCCGTACTTCATGTTGAGAACTGTACTCGAAAAAGAAACTGAAAAGAACGATACACTGGAAAAGGAAGATGAAGAAGAGGTGTTTCATGACATTCCCGATCATCCAGAGTGGGGAAATGAAGCAGACAATGAGTCAACGGACAATTCAAGCGGAAACGAAGAAAATATAACGGATGTCCTATTTTATGATTTTTCGAACCAAACTAAACAACGCCAGAAACGCTATAGAGCAAAGAGAAAAACAAAGGGGATTAGAACCAATCCAATGCCTAGAATAAGAGGAAAAAATCAATTCCTAATGCTAGTAAAGGCGGAAGATTGTGCTAAGGACAAGATTTCTGGAAGAATGAGAGGCAATGATCAAAAGAGTTTACTAAAAGACAAAAGAGGCTCAAGAAATCAAGTTCAAAGGAATGGAACGAAAACTGAAACAGAAAAATCAGAAAAGAACAAGCACAATAGAGAACACACGGAGTCCAAGTTAGAACGTAGAAACAAGTACAGAGAGCTCAAGAAAACTCTGAAAAAAGTTTGGACGACAGAAATTGAGAGTGGAGAGGACGAAAACACCAAAATCAAGGAAAACATGGATGTTCCCTCCCACTACAGGAAATTCACAATAGAGGATAGGAAGGTGGTATTAACCCAACCTATTCGAGAGAGAAAGGAGAACGAATCTTATGATGGACCGGAGGATGCAAAAAAAGTTGATTTAGCAGCTCCAAGTGAGACACCTAGACCGGTGTACATAGCCACAGATTTGTCTCCAGGCGAGGAAGAGAGACTTTTGAGTCTTCTCAGAGAGTACAAGGATGTGTTTGCATGGTCTTATAAGGACTTAAAGGGAGTTGACCCATCGATATGCCAACACACAATCCCACTAAAACAAGATGCAAAGCCTAGCAGACAGAGACCATACACATATAATGATACGTTTGCTAAGCGAATCAAAGAAGAGATAGATAAGCTAATGGAAGCTGAATTCATATACGAGATTGAACACACCGATTGGGTATCTCCAATTGCGATGGTACCCAAGAAGAACGGAAAACTCCGAGTGTGTGTCAACTTAAAGAAAGTGAATGCTGTAACAATCAGGGACAATTATCCCCTGCCGATAACTGATCATGTTCTAGAGTGTGTATCAGGGAAAACAACATACTCCTTTCTTGATGGTTTTTCAGGATATGACCAACTAGCCATAGCACCGGAAGATCAACATAAAACAGCTTTTGCAACGGAGTGGGGAATTTATGCTTATCGGGTTATGCCTTTTGGTCTAACCAATGCTCCCGCAACCTTCCAGAGGCTGATGACGCATGCTTTCAAAGAATACTTAAGGTTGTTTCTAGAAATATACATGGATGACTTATGTGTACATTCTCTACTGAGAGATGAGCATCTAGAACACCTAAGAAAAGTATTTGAGAAATGTAGGACATATCGCATTTGTCTCAATCCTGAGAAATGTGTGTTTATGGTCCGACAGGACAGAATTCTGGGACATATTGTCTCACAGAACGGAATATCCACGGATCTAGAGAAGATAAAAGTTATAGTGGATATGCCTAGACCAACCAATGCGAAACAAGTACAGAGCTTTATGGGACATTGCGGATATTATAGATGATTCATTTACATGTACGCTATAATAGGCCGCCAACCAATTTACAAGCTAATAGTGAACTTTGAATGGACAGAGGAGTGTGAGGAATCATTCAAGAAATTGAAAGAGGCACTCATTACTGCTCAAGTCTTGAAATCACCAGATTGGGAGAAGATATTCCATGTGCATATAGATGCTTCGGCATATGCAATAGGATGTATTCTGGCTCAGCCAGAGGAAGGAAACATGGATTCTCCTATCTGTTACGCCAGTCGACAACTCAACAATGCAGAGAAGAATTACACCACAATAGAGCGAGAGGGATTAGGAATGATATATGCTGTGAAGAAATATCGGCATTATCTTCTAGCCAACAAGTTTGTGTTTTTTACGGATCACCAAGCCTTGCTCTACCTAGTGAATAAACCATGCAATACCGGGAGAATAGTGAGATGGTTCATTATCTTACTGGAATTCGACTTCACGGTAGTAGTAAAGAAAGGAAAAACACATCTTAGAGCTGATAATCTTTCGCGATTGACGAATGGAGAAGACCCTATAGGAGTAGATGACGACATGCTAGACGCATACTTGTTCAACATAGAAATGATACCGAAGTGGTCTCAAAATGTTGTTAGCTTATTAACCTATGGAGGAGAGTTTGATAGAAGAGAATACAACCAGAAACATATTGCTATTCAGCAATCCAAGAATCTTCAATTGGTTGCAGGAAGGTTGTATCAATTGGAAAATGATCATGTTTTACGACTATGCATCAATCCTGAGGAATATAATATGTATCTGCGCGAAGCACATGTTCAAGAATGTGCATTTCATTGTTCAAGAAGGAACACATATAGGAATTTGTTACAATTGGGAGTCTATTGGCCAGGAATGAAAGAAAGCGTACATGAATATGTCACTGTATGTATTGTATGTTCATCAAAACCGCCAGCAGAGTATTCGACATTATATCAGATAATGATCGCTCCGGAATGGAGTCAGTATATTGTTGAATATCTCACAAATAGAACTTTCCTAGAAGGAACGTCAAAAGCTCGTCAGAAATCTGTAGAGACAGAAGCTAGAGATTATGCTTTAATAGGAGATCAACTCTATAAGAGAGGTAAAGACAACCAGCTTAGGATTTGCGCATCAGAGTCTGAGTATGTGATAATCCTGGAGCAAGCTCATGGAGGAGTAGGTGGAGGCCATTTCTCAGGTGATAAGACAACAAAACTTGTCTTAGCCGCAGGAATATGGTGGCCAACATTACATATGGACGCTGAGGAATACGTTAAACGGTGTGATGACTGTCAGCGGACCAAAGTACCACTTAAAAGAGATGATATGCCGCTTAGACCAATGATGGGGGCAAGAGCTTTTGCAAAATGGGGGATTGGTTATGTCGGACCCATTTCACCTCCTGCATATAAGACTCATGCACAATACATCGTTGTGGCTACAGACTATCTAACAAAGTGGGTCGAAGCAAAGGCAACTCAAAAAGCGGATGCCAGGACCATGACACAATTTCTATATGAATACGTCTTTGTACGATATGGATTAGAAATTGTGAGTGATCGAGGCACACATTTTATAAATGAAGTGATAGAGATCCTTCTAGATGAATTCATGGTAATCCATAGGAAATCCGCCCCGTATCATCCACAAGCAAACGGACAAGCTGAAGCAACAAACAAAACCATATGCACGGTCCTTACAAAGATTGTATCTGAGTCGAGAACTGATTGGGACCAGAAGTTACATTCAACATTACGGGAATATAGGGTAGCGTATAAAACATCAATAGTAACGACCCCATATAACATGGTTTTTGGGCTAAATGCTATCTTACCAATAGAATTCTTGATTTCAACCTTAAGGGTGGCTAAGGATCTAGAGTGGACAGGGCACGAGCTTTCTGATAGAATAGATGACCTGGAAAAGCTAGACGAGCTTCGCCTAAAAGCAGTAGCTTCTATCTACGCTCAAAAAAGGCGACAAAAGGAATTTTTTGATAAGCATGTGCGGACTAAAGAGTTTAAGGTTGGGGACTATGTCCTAGTTTACACTCTGAAACAGCATGCTAAGAAGCTTAAAAAGCGAGGGATGGGACCTCTAGTGATTAAAGATCTATCACCAAGTGGAGCCGTCAAGCTTGCTACATTAGACGGAGAAGAAATGCCCAATTGGATTAGTGGATGCAGAGTGAAAAAGTATCTTTTGCCGCTAACCCAAGACATGCTTCTCAAAATACATGAAGAAAAGCTGCGTGTCTAGAAAAAGAAAAAGATTGTGGAGGAAGCGCAAGCCGAGGCGAAGGAAAGAATGGAGAAAAGAAGACTACTGCGTCAGAAACAGCGCAATGAAGGAGCAATACGAATAAACGCAGTCAATATAACAGAAATGGATAATGACAAAGAAGAACCCATCATTGAATGCAAAGTAGGAACCAACCAAATCAAAGCCAGAGCGCTATTGGATTCAGGAGCTCAAACTAACCTACTTTCACTCAGTTTGTATAGACAATTGACAAATGACACTAAATTACAAACTGCCAAGCAAGAGTTAAAGAGTTACTCTGAGAATTCAATCAAAACTGTCGGATGCACAGTTTTACATATACAGATTAACCAGTATGTGTATCCTCATATGTTTTACGTGGTTGAAGACCAAGCTACACAACATCCATTATTGCTAGGACAACCATGGCAGAAGCAATACAATGCAATGATTGACTGGAGTTCTAAATCAGTGCTTATCAAATACGAAGGTGAAAGTTAATCAGTTAAGTTCACCAAAGAAGCAGAGCCAACTCCAAAGGAAGAATCCAAGAACAAAGGTAAACAACAACCAGAGAAAAAGAAGAAGCAATGGCAACCAAAAGTTTCTATACAACCGGATTACTCTTCGACGAGGAATTCTCAACAGTGGATAAGGAAGACAAGCAATAATATAACAGCTCAACCTTGGGAAAAAACGGAGTCAAAGTTGGTATGGAGACCAAAAAAGGTTGTGCCAGAGAACACAAAGGTGGAAAACAGAGTCTTCAATACCAGATAACAGAGTGATTCTAGACAATCAAGGACAGTGAAACAGATCTGGATTCCAAAGAAGTTCATGACGGCACAAAGCTATAGCAAGAAAATTTGGATCCCAAGGATTTGTAAACAGGAACTCCCTTCAGTACAATCCACTGAAACTCCTAGGTATTTCAAGGCGAGGAAATCAACACAAAGAACAAAGCAGGTTTGGGTCGCAAAGAGTTTGTGGCAAGCACAAGCGAAGCGGAAGCAGATTTGGATTGTGAAAAAGAACAACAAGGTAAAGAAGAATCCATCTACTGATTCTACTACCGAAGTGCCAAAACCAACCCAAAACCCGACCACCAATCCTTCAATCAAACAAAGAGCAGCTTTATTGGAAAGACTGTTGTATCATCGCTCTACAATTGCATTGGGAACTTATGACCAAAACAACTACAATGCTTCACCCACAGACACTTGATAGTCGTCCGGGAGGACTCAGACTAGGAGGGGGGGAGGTATACAGGTATACAAAAGCTACAAACCAGCTACAAGCGACAAAAACAAAGAAAAACAAAAATTATATTACAAGGACAGTGTCTTACATGATTTTGCAATTTTTATGTTTGATTGCGGATATTGATAATATTTATGCCCTTATATACCTTGTTTTGCAACAAGAAGAGATCAAATGATGAATTTGGGTCTCTAGACGTGTAAAATATCACTAAATAAAAGTGTTTTTGGAGCTAAAAAGTGGAAAAAAGTGGTAATCCAAGTCCAAAAATCACAAATAAGTGTATATTCATATACACAGGGTTACCAGCTATTTATCGTGTATGTTTGGAATTTTTTGGCTTCAATTTGCTATTTTCCTTTATTTTTTATGATTTTCTTAATAAAAGTAAAAGAAAAATAAAAAAGCAGGTGAAACGAGATCAGAAAAAAGAAAAGAATAGATGGTGATGATCCTAATGACAAAGGCAACCCATGGTAAAAATTGAGTACAATTCGGGAAAAGTTGCGGAAAGCCCGAAATGGCAGAATTTTGGCAAAGTGGACAGATTTCTCAAAAACAGGTCAAACGGAGTCCAAATTGAGAAATTTCAAATCCTAAAGTGCATTTCACGATGAGATAGGAGCACACGTCAAATTTGGTAACAAGTGATCCGGGAAGTCCGAAGTTAAGTATTTTTCACATCACTTTCAAGCTCATTTCCACTATTACCTTTTTGGAGAGAGCAAAGAGCACACAGGAGCATCCGACATTCTACCGCCTTCTACGACTGCTACGAGAGCTCAGAGGACACCAGACATGAGAGGTATACTCGTTTCCATAAGCTTTTGATGCTTATCGTTAACTTTTGTCGCGAAAACTGACCAAAACCAAGAAACAAGAGCAGACGGGGAATGGGGAAGAACGCTAGGTAGGGGCACAACCGCCTAACCAAACCTTGCAAGAACTTAGAGGTGGGTTACCCTAACATAGAAGATGGGTTTCTAACACTCAAAGCTTGAGAAAGAACGACTTGAAAAACCCTAGGTCAACAGAGCCTGCAAGAGGCAAACAGAAAAAAGTTGTCGAAATGACACAAAACTTCTCAAGGAGCTTAACAACATCGAGGGCAATGCAACCATGGAGTATCTCCGGGTTTGGATCACCAAAAGTAGGTCAGAACAACCGATTCGGCTGCGGACACACAAAGCGTCATTTTGGTATAACGGCTGAAATTGACGACCGAATGAAATGAAACTTCACAAGCAGCTTCAAATATACATGGATGACTTATGTTTGCAAGCAAAACCCAAAAGAAAGCTGATTCACTTACCGATGGTGAAAAAGACGCTTTCGGACAACCAAAAGGAGAAAGATGGAGAATGGGGAGCCAAAGTCAAGTTCAACCAAATAGATGGCTTCACAACATATCCAATGAGCTGGAAATGCAACTCTCGAGAAGAAAAGTTGAAGAGATTCAACTCCAAGGCAAAAAGACGACTTCGGAGACTGAAATGCCTATAAGGGGGCTTTTTAGCTAAATTGATGACTTCTTAAGTTGAAAACTAGTTAGCAGGGCTTAGGGCACTAGCACAAAGCATTCTTTGCACAAAAAGACCAACATTTCAAGAAAAGACATCATACGCGTATGATGTCTCACAGCATGAATTTCACATCCATTTCAACATTTGAGTGCATAGCCTCATTCCACATGTTAATCACATCCTATGAACCAAGTATCATGAGAATTGGAGTTAGAAAACCCAAGGAAAACCAAAAAGATGCAAAGTAGGCCATAAAATTGATTTTTGGTCCTAATTTTGTCAAAATAACTCCAAACTCATTGAAACTTTGTAGGATTGTTGATTAACACATCTGCAAGCTATCTGGAACCAAAAAGAACCATTTTGACAAAAAAAGACATCATACGCGTATGATGTCTATTTGCACTTACAGAGCCAAAACTGCTCATTTGTCATCATACATCCATTATATATATCTCATACATGCTACATATGAAATTTGGAACCATTTGGTCAAGAGGATCACCCCATTAGCCCAATTGAGGGAAAACCCTTCACATAAAGCCTATTTTTGGCCCAAATCCAACATACTCAAGTCCAAACCAAGATTTGAGGAGAGACAGTCCTTCACTAGTACATGGGGAGTCCACAGAACCAATCCCATGCAAAATTGATGAAAAAGACATCATACGCGTATGATGTCTCCAGAGCCATTTTTAGCCCAAAATCTATCCAAACTTCATAAATCCACTGAATAAGCCTATCTAAAGCCAAATCCAAGCTTATAGAGAAATTTGATCCAACAATACACTAAAAGACATCATACGCGTATGATGTCTCACTATGTGATTTTGGCACCTCAGGGCTTCAACCACCAAACAGAAGTGATCTACATGCCATTTGAAAGTGAACCACCAAGTTTCATCCAATTCGGATCATAAAATCCAAATCCCTTTCAAAATTTTGCCAAGAGCCGGAACTGGACTAAACTGGCCAAAACTTGACCAAATGGGATCCAAATTCAAATCCAAGCATATGATACTCATGTATACACTATCAGCTACAAGCACAACCAATATGAAACCATTTTGACACAAAAGACATCATACGCGTATGATGTCTCCAGCATGATTTTGAGCCCATTTTGCATATTTTTTCACCTACCTTGCATCCTTAGGCCTTGAATAGCTCATGTTTCAATTTTCAAGTCATTTGGATAGTTAAAAGCTTCATTTTGGCTTTCAGTACTAAAAAGACGCTAACTTCTGAAATTGGAGTTACAGGATCCATGGATTCCGCCAAGTCATCGGCAACGAAGAGAAAAAGACCGACAATCAAAGATGCTCTTGCAGAAGCGGAACCCTTTGACATTCCAGCAGAAACCCTCAAGCCAACCAAAACTTGGGTGGAGGAAGCAGTATTGGAGAAAGAGGGAATAAAGATCTACCAGGGGACTTTCAGAGATCCTCAAGGGCAAGCGGTGGATGTACCGATGATCCCACAGGAATTGGTAGATTATAGCAGGTCAAAAGACATCAGCAGGTACCTGGAAAGGGTAGACTTGCACAGTTTCTTCACCTCGAGACCATCAGGTGTGGATACAAGAAGAGTGTACGAGTTGGCAACATCCATTCAGAAGGATGGAAAATCCACATTGACAGCCATGGATGGAGAGAAAGTAGAAGTACAGATCACTCCACAGCTCATTGCAGACGCATTGAAGCTGCACAACAAAGGGAGCTCTGTCAGGGAAAGAAGGGAGGCCATAGAGGTCTATGGGCCCAAGAAACAGAATGCAACCTATGGAGATATGGCAGACCCAAGAGCGGAAACCCTTTGCCAACTGTACAACTAGTTTCTCCATGTTTGCAGTAAAAGACCGCAAAAGTATACGACACCACCCCATGCCATTACGACCACCATCACATGGGCATTAAAGAGCAATATGCCAAAAGAGGTGAATTACGCTCAACACATCCACGAGCAAGTAATTGCCATGCACAACGAGAAGCCAAAGTACATAGGAGGAGCGGAAATTTTGACAAGAATAGCTTATGAAGCTATTGGAGCTAGAGATCAATGGCCAAAGGTTCCCTCCCAGAATGAGTGTCTTAGAGAAGCCGACGAGGAGGAAGAACAGCCCAAAGTATCCAAGAGGGCATCCACAAGAGCACGCCGGAAACTAGAAATAGTTTTAGAACCTGCAGAGGATGTGGACGAGCTGCTTAAGAAGAAAGTAAAGAAGAAGGTTGCTCCCAAGCAAACCAAAAGTCAGAAAGCGGCAAGAATGGAAAGACTAGTGGAGCAGTTTAGAGCGGAAAGAGCTCTAAAGGGTGACTTTGAAGAAAAGTGGGTGCCAGAGCCCACTAAAGTCGGAACTAGCTCAGCCAGGCCACATATTGATCAATACGATCAATATATTAAAGCTTATGAGGAGTCAGAGGCTATTTTGGAGCAGCAACCTGTCGAGCCATACACTGAAGAGGAGGTACATCAATTAAAAGCTGAGTTGAAAAAAGACGACAAGGGGAAAAGGAAAGTAGATGAGTCTACTAAGCCTCAAGAGATAGACGGACAAGCCGACAAAGGGAAAGCCAAGGAAGCTGAGGACATATATCCCTCTTTTACTGATGTACCAAGCCCGAAGAAGACGGAAAAAATTGTGGAAGAGACCACAGTAGAGGTGGACACAGATGTTATGGAAAAGCCAGAAGCCGAGACCAAAGAAAAGAAGATAGATCCAGTTCAGCAAAAGAGAAATGATTATGAGGATCTGGTAGCGATAGGATACACTGAAGAAGAGGCCCTTGAGGCAGTTTATGGGATCACCCTACAAAAACAAGATGAACGGAGAGGGACGGAGGAAAAGACAAAGAGTAAAAAAGAAAGTGAAGAGAAGCTGGACGAACCGAACGTACTAGAAGAGCCAAAGCCAGTGGAGGTGGTGGCGGAAAGAGCTTTAGAGTTGACAGATGATGATGAAAAAGACATGCACATGGTGCATGAACTACTCAGCAAGATAAAAGAAAGATCCAAGGCAAAGGAAGTAGAGATGGAGACAGCCAAACAAAGGGAAGCGGAGTTGCAGAGGAAATTAGAGAATGCTATGACTGAATCTGAAAGTCATAAAGCATCACTCTATGATGCGGAAAACGAGAGAGACGGCTTGATACTCCAGCTAGCCGAGGCTTCAAGAGAAGTAACAAGTGCACAAGAAGCAAGGGAGCGGATAGAGGATGACTTGGAGGAGGCTAAGGATGAGCTCATTGAGCTAAGGGAGAGAGTCGAGCTCCAAGAAAGAACAATCACTGGACTCAGGACTACCCCTAGAGCTAGCAGAGCAGGAACCGAACAAGAGGGAGCTATCGTACCAGCTTTGGAAGACCGGGTCCGAAGCTTACAAAGAGAGCTGAGATTAGAGCAAGTGCAAAGGTTGCACATTGCAGAGGGATCATTGGCCGTAGAGGAGAGGCTCACATTAGAAAATCAAACACTACGGACAGAGAATGAGGCCCTCCGCAAACAGCTCCAAGATCTACAAGAGCAACAAAGAAGAGAGACAGAGACACCACAAGAAGAATCAGGTGGAGCAGCCATAGAGCTACCAGAAATTGGAGAGGCAACCACAATTGAAGATCGAGACCCAGCTCAAGAGGTGGCCTCGACTTCAAGAATCTCTGAATAAGAAGAACAAAGGCTCCATGACCAAATAGAAAAGTCAGCAGAGGAGAGTGCGAAGGCGGAAATGGAATGGGAGAGGAGGCTCCTAATCTCCATTAGACTTCAGGGACTAGACACAAAAGTGCTCCATGAACAGTGGATGCAACCCAGCCTACCTTTCCCTTTGATGAAATTTGAAGTACTAAAGACGAAAAAGAGAATAGAGGAGGAGCAGTACGTCGCTCTTTACGAAGGCGACATCACAAAGGAGGAACAATCAAAGAAGATAGTAGATTCACAACCTAGATGGAGGAAAGGTTGGCTGAGCAAATACCCAGCCTACCTCATCTACTTGGTGGAGGCACCAAAGGAGATTTGGGAGGCTGCAACCTTCTGCCCGGTGCCAAGAGTCAAAAACTGGAAAGAGCATGGCAGGATTGCAGAAAAGAACCCAAATTGGCTTAATTATCCCAGGATGCCAGGACCAAAGGCAGGAGAGAGAATAGGTAAAGCCTACATGGTGAAAACCCTAACGGGCACCATCAAGCTCTTTACTGGCTCTCCTGACCTTTCATGTCAGATGCTCAAGAAAATCTGCAGGACTCTCTTAGCTTGCATTGAAGTGTTCGCGCCAGATAAAAACGACCTCGAGTCTACTATCGACGGCCGACACAGTGACTGATATGATGTACGATCTTTCATTGCAGCCTTCTCCAAAAGTGTTACACCTCCTATACCAAAGGATTATGTTTTTGCCTAGCTTCCACATGAAAACATTCGAAGAAGCTTTCTACACCGGCTTTTTCACCCACGAAAGCAAAATATTCGGCCCAACCTTGACCATCGGCAACCTACGATACGAATCACATTTGCAGATGCTCAAGACGACAGGACTTTATTGACCAAGCATAAAATTCATGTCAGGGACAACATGAACGCAGAGGGGGGGAGTGTTGAGCCAGCAGAGGATCACACCCACATTTTTGCTCACACTCATCATTTTGTAACCATTGATTGTAATAAATTTCTTTCTCACATTAATTTTGATTTGAGCCATTCATTAAGTAACGGGACTCAGTTGAGTTTCCAGCTTGTAATCCCGAAGTAATTTCACTTGCTGATGTAATTAGTTAGAGATGTTCTCACCTCCAAGGCTGAGGTATATAAGCCAAAGTTTTTAATGTAACCTAAAGGGGATTCAGATTTATTAATCAAAGTGAGTTTTTTGAGCGCCGTGACTGTGTCTGAGAGAGAGTGAGAGAGAGAGAGAGAGAGTCTTATCTACTTGCTACGCGAGCTACGGAGCCGCCATTGGAGAAGCGACACCGCCATTGTGTTAGCAACGGCGAAAGCTACGCACAGATACCAAGAGTGCGCGCTATCGGCTTCTATGTGTGGTAAGTTCCTACGAGCTTCGGTGTGAGTTTTCTTCCATCTCGTGTGTCGGAATTGAGCGTGCAGCATATCTATAGAACCACAACGAGTAGAGCTACACATTAGTACAATCGGGGTCAAGTTTCGGTCACCTGTATTTTTCGGCCTGTCTTCATACGCGTTTACCGCACGGAGTGGTTATAGGTTGATTTTGCAGTTCAAGTCTTTAGGGTGTTGTTCTTACTTAGTGAATAGACTTCCCCTTGAGTTTGAGATCGATTCAATGATTCTAGATCCTGTTTCGTATAGCATTCGTTCGTAGTACGTATTTTAGTCACTTGCGTATTCTAGAGCTTAGATTTGATTTCCTTAGCAGTGATTGTCATTAGAAGGTCGAGTAGGTGATTTGACACCCACCTAGTTGTTTCCATGCGCCTGCGGGTCAAGCTCCATCCTCGTCTGACAAATTCTGTTGTTGGTTGAGTTCTCGCTATTTAGCTTCCGCTAGCGGCGTAACCGCCTTAACAATCATATTAAGCTGAAGGAAGGGGTAAAACCAGTTGTGCAAAAGCTACGACGATTGGGGGTCATACAAGAAAAGGCACTCTTGGCCGAGGTAAGGAAAGTGCTGGAGGCGGGATTCATCTATCCTGTAGAAAACTCAGAATGGGTGTCACCCGTAGTGGTGACACCTAAAAAGAATGGTAAGTGGAGGGTCTGTGTTGACTACAAACCACTAAATGCAGCTACAAAGATAGACCACTTTTCTCTCCCTTTCTTGGATGAAATTCTGAATGAAGTAGCGGGTTTTGAATGCTATACCGTCTGTGATGGTTATTCTGGATACTTTCAAATACGCATAGCCTTGGAAGATCAGCTAAAAACCACTTTTATCACGCCATGGGGTTGTTTTGCATACAGGGTTATGCCATTTGGTCTCACAAATGCACCTGCCACATTCCAAAGATATGTCACATATGTTTTTCAACCGTTCTTTGGAACATCCATAAGAGTGTTCATTGATGATTTTTGTATATATAGCTCCCGTATTTCACATTTAGAAAAGGTAACTGAAGGTTTGGCCAGGTTGCAGATCCTAGGTGGGCAATTAAATGTGGATAAATGCCACATTGGGGAGAGTAAAGTCATTCTAATAGGCCATGAAATTTCAGCAAAAGGTATCAACGCCAACCCAAGTAAGGTGTCCGCACTCATAGCCCTACCTTCACCAACGACCGCACGTCAACTGGTCTCTTTTCTACAGAAGGTGAGGTACTTAAGTAGATTCATACATCTACTATCACAACTTGTTCTACCACTGCAACAACTCACTCAAAGATCAACTTTCACTTGGGACGAGGAAAGCGAACATCACTACAACAAGGTAAAGGAGGTCTTAGCCACTCTGCCAACTATCTCACCACCTAAGTGGGATGAAAAAATTCTATGTCACCTCAAGTGTTGGTGATGACTCATTAGGGGTTGTGCTACTCCAAAAGGATACGACGACATCTTTCATGAGGCCAATCTACTTCTCTAGTCGAATGATGACAGCAGGAGAGAAAGGTTTCACCCATGTGGAACACTTAGTCCTAGCTCTTAGATTTGCAACTACAAAGTTTAGGTCATATTTGCTGCCTAAGCAATTTTTGATTCTAACCACGGATGAAATATTTCCCTATGTTGTACAACACATGGATGTGTCTGCTAGAATTACTAAATGGCTAGTTCGTCTGCAAGAGTTTGACTACACGGTACAGGTAGAAAGCACGACAAGGGCAAGTTTGGGGGGACTCATGACCTACCAAGTCTTTGAAAGGAAGGAGAAGTCCGATTACCTCCAGTACCACCGATGGTAGAAGGAGCATACTCTCTCTACTTTGATGGAGCCTACAAGCGAGCGTCCGACAAAGCAGCTGCAGGCATAGTGGTCTTTGATGACAAAGGGACAAAGGTATTTTCGTTGGGCCAATTGTTAGATTCACATTCTAACAATGAAGCTGAGTATGCAGCACTAACCAAGGGTCTACAATGGTGCGTCTCGCAAGGTGTACGATGCCTTAATGTATTTGGGGATGCTCTACTTCTGGTAAGGCAAGTAAATGGAGCATGGACAAGCAAGAATCCTAGTTTAAGGACTCACTTAAGTGGTGTAAAAACTTTGTTGGGTAAGTTTGAAGAAGTTCAAATACACCATATCCCAAGGGCTCAAAACTAAGAAGCAGATGCCCTAGCAAGTGAAAGACTACAGGAAGTGGTGGTTGGAGCAATAAAACTAGATATCCCTCTATTTCAAGGTAGTGATGCCTTGCCTGACATCATGCATTTTTTGGAAACAGGGGAATGCCCATCAGATTTAACAAAGGGACAGAAGCAATGGCTGACGCGGAAGGCCACAAGGTATGGACTCATCAATGACGGTTTGTACTCTAAGGGTAAGGACCAAATACTCAGAAAGGTCCCTCTCTCTCAGGAAATCACGGGAGTAATTGCTAGTTGTCATGACGGGGTTTGTGGTGGTCACTTTGCCCTAGACATAACAAGTAGGAAAATCTTGCAGGCAGGCTTCATATGGCCTAGCCTCAACCGTGATGTACACCACTGGTGAAAAACGTGTAAGCTGTGTCAAAAGGCCGGCACTAGGTCACTTATGCCTGAACCACAGACACCTATTCTCTCATATGGCCCATTTGAAAAATGGGGTATCGATGCCATTGGGCCATTACCTAGGGCCAACTCAGGAAAATTCTACATTATCATGGGGGTCGACTACATGACTAGATGGGCAGAGGCTACAGCCACCACTAGAATCACAGCGGTAGAGGTAGCTAAATTTATCTACGAGCACATATGCTGTAGGTTTGGCACACCTTTAGAGATCATCTCTGATAGAGGGCCAGGTTTCAGAGCAGACTTGGTAGGAGAATTAATGCAAAAATTGGGCATTACAAGGAGGCACTCTTCACCATATTACCCTCAATGTAATGGCCTAGTTGAAAAGGTAAATGGAATGGTTTCTAAAATTATTACCAAGCAGGTAAAAAATCATCCCGGAGACTGGGATAAGTATCTACTACCAGCTTTATGGGCCTACAGAACTTCATTTCGTACATCCTTGGGATTCACACTATATCATCTAGTATTTGGTAAGGAAGCAATCTTGCCCATTGAAGTGCAACTACAAAGTCTCAGAGTAATGGAAAGCCAACTTCAACAACCCAACATGCATTTGAGAGATCACATCATCAACTTGGAAAGACTGCAGTTGGACAGAGAAGAAGCAATAAATTATTATGCAGCACAAGCAGAGCATAGACGGCTTAGCTTTAATGAGCATCTCCGGAAAAAAGAATTGAAGAAAGGAATGTTGGTGCTCCGCTACGACAATCGCTTCGGCACGCGCAAGGATAAGAAACTCCTACTCCGATGGGAAGGCACTTTCATCATCAAGAAAAAGTATGCCAATGGAAGCTACCAGCTTATGGAGGCTGATGGAAAACTTCATAAAACCAGGGTAAATGGTTGGCGACTTAAACCTTGTTTTCTTTGATTTGACCAGGCTCCACCAATTGACATTCCAGATGAGGACACACCATCAGCCGCCACCTCCGACGATAATGATCAAACAGATGAGCTAGAGACATGAATGCCTCTAGCCAAAAGGGGAGGGCTAATGATGGTGGCTTTTCACAAGCCAAGCTCCCATACCCCTCTTCTCTCGTCCCCACCCCATGAAAACCCCCTCTTAGGGAGGGAGTGATAAAAGGCATTGGAAAAAGTAAGAAAAAAAATAAAGTATGATCATGTAAATATATAAGAAAGGTAAAATAGGCCACCTCATGCCTGCGGGGTAGCCCATCCCCACCTTGCCTCATTTTTCTTCACTGTTGCCCCGCCGGGTGTCCCTTTTCCTCTCCTCCACTCAAAAGGTCAACCCCCTCTCTCTTCCCCTTGTCCTTTCTCCTTTCTCTCTCCCCTCAAGCTACCCCACCTCTCACCAATAATGCATTATAACTAACCAATAATGCACCCTAACTCACATGCAACTTACCCTATCTTCCAAAATAGTATACCCCACCCCCTCTTTCTCTCTCCTATCATATCCCATGACCCAAATACCCCCCTCTCTCTCTAAAGGGCGCCATGTCTCTTGTCTTGTAGCTAAATAACCTCCCCCACACTCACACACACTCAGTTTCACTGAAAAAAGGTGCCCACAGACCCATCCCCACCCAGTGGTTACCTGATTTTTCTTGTGTTCACACACATCTGCACATAGATTCACCTCTGAACACACTCCCCTCTCTCCCCTCTTGTAATTACTTTATTCTCCATGTCACCTCTCACTTTTTTTCATCAACCCATCTCTCTCTCTTAGTCTCTCTCTCATGAGACTGCTGTTCTGGCACATATACACACAGCCAGACAAGTGGGGCCCACAGTCACATGGCCTATGTAGATAATGATTTCTTCATTTTTAAATTCTAGAATTCCTCCCCCCTTCTCCCCTATATGAAGAGGGGTCACCATCACACTAAATACAAACACACCATCACCAAAAAGTACACTATGCATTGTGTGTGCCTAGTGCACACACACACACACACACACACCATCACCATCACCGCAATCACCATGCTCTTCTTAAGCATGACCTCTACACCCTTGGGCTATGGAAGATGAAGGGAAACTAAATGAAGGATGATGGCCGTAACCCTCGTGCGAGTCTTCGCCATCAACTCCCACCTATCCGCCATGTGCTCTACCACGCTCTCCCTTCTCATTCCCCTACCCTATGCTCCCCATTTCATCGCCTTATTCTCTAAATAAAGCTTGAGGTTTTGTGAGTATGTTTTCTTGCAATGTTTTGCCCATGTGAGGTGTGCGGAATCGCCACCTAGTCTTGTGTTTGGAGTGAGCTTGTGTATGTGTGAAGGGTGTTCGGATTCGCCATCCTTTTGTGGTGCCTAAGTACTAAGCCGCTATACCCCCTCCCTCACTCTCTCTCTCTCTCTCTCTCTCTCTCTCTCTCTCTCTCTCTCTGTCTCTCTCTCACTTGATCTCATTCCCTTTCCTCTTCATCATTGCTCCCAAGCATCCATCTCTCTTGGATGAAAACTTTGTTGTGGTGGTGTGTTGTTTGCGTCCTAGCCGCTGAAGCTAGGTGGTGCCCCTGTTTGCTTTACCATGACAGGCTCGAGGCGCGCCATTCGGTCCTCGGTGTTTTAGAGGCCGTCGGGGGTTCGGGGTTCGCTTTGCTCCCATCAGTGTACTAGATTTGCCGGTGTTTGCAGTGATGTGTGCAGTGTGGAGATTGGTGCATGCATTTGGAGTGTGGTTTGATGTGCTTTGGTTGCTCATGGTTTTGAGCGTGTAGTCACTTTGGTTACTAGTTTTGTAGCCGTTTTGTTGACGAAACTCTAGGAAAAGTTTCCCAATAGTTTTATGCGCATCATTGGTGCGATTGAGATTGAGATTGCTTGTAGCACTCAGGATTTGCGTGCAGTGTTTCCCTTTTGGGTGGTTCATCGCGAGTGTGTTTTGCTGTACATTTTTTGTCTTAGTTATAAGTGATGGGCCATTTGGAGATTCCAGTTTTGACTCCCAGCTATACAGGTTGAGTCTAGTACTCCTACAAGTGTTGCCATTTGCAGTTAAGGACATCTTCTGCAGTGTTTTGTCTTCCATACTAGTTTCAACACAGCAGGTGTCTTGAGGTTTTGCTTTGTGTATGCTTTTGTGGGATAGTGGCTGGAGTTTACTCGCCATAGTTTGTGATCATGCTTAGCTCTCACTTTTTGATAGGTTTTGTCAATATGGACACAATTTGGTGTTCTTGTACCCACTGTCGGTCTCACAGGAGTGAGGATTTGCGTGTGCTTATGTATGCTACGGTTTTTTGGCACATTGATCATTCATTGACACATTTTGGCAACAATTTTTCACTCATATATGTATGTCATTTGTTGCGTCATTGAGTGATACTCCAGCTAGAGCAGTTTGGCTCTATGTATGACTTTGAGGTGATTCCGGATGAGTACATTCCCGAATTGGCCATTTGGGCATTTATTGTTGTCTTCATTGTGATTTACTATTGAGTTTTTGATCCAGTTACAAGGCAGACTTTGTCAAAATTTTGCCAGATATGTATGCCTACTGTAGAGGCTAGTGCGCTTGACCATTTGGTCACCTTCTTTGCTTGAGATAGTGGTTTACTCTTGGGTGGGAGAGTTTTGTGATCTCAAGCTTTGTTTGCCATAGTTTTGGCATGGATATGGAGACGCTTCAGGTTAGAGGTGTTGAGATGTCGAGCTCTACATCTTGAGCTGGCATCCACTACGGGTCTTTGCCGCTTATGACATTTACTCACTGGCGCATTAGGTGACCGACACGGAGGATATCTGCCAGTGATTCTACAGCTGGACTACACTTATAGTGCTAGCCTAGTACGCTTCTAGTGAGTTCACACTTAGTGACCGCATGTACATATGTGCAACTTTTCAGTTTTAGCACTAAGTCATTTTGTACTCTCTTTTATGTGAGAAGAAGAAGAAGCTTTCCATCTCTGTGTGGTGTGTGCTTGTCTTGTGTAGCTCTCTTGCATCCTCTTTCTTTACAAGAGGCGATCCTCGATCAAGATCGCGGTTGACATGTTGGAACTGCGGCCACGATGGGCATATTAGACATCATTGCTTCAAGCGTATGAGGCAGTGGAAGAGGAAAATACATGGTGCTACTATGAGGACAGATGATAAGAGAGTATGCATGTGACGGTCATGTCACTTTGAGTCTAGCTTGCCTTCAGACTACTTTGTGTCTTGGGATAGCACATTGTCTACGCGTTTTCTACTACATGAGCATGCAGTTTTTTAGGTGACACCATGTTGTGATTTGTTTTGCTCTTTCTCTAGTGGGAGACTTGGTTGTGTGCAGCTTGCTGATGGTTCAACATATGATATAGAGGGTGCTAGAGATGTATGCATGTCCTTGCCTAGTGGTGCATTGCTTACTCTATGAGATGTACGTTATGTACCAAGACTCAGCAAGAGTCTCATTTCAATGTGTCAGTTTGCAGAGTAGTGGACATTGTGTACTACTGAGAGAGCGGTCATTTCAGATGCATAGGGGATCACTCGTGATAGAAAGAGGTGCTAGGAGTGTTCTGGTATACCCTTTGCATATTTTTGATACACGAGGCGGTATAGTCTCTGTGTATTTGCAGCCATGTTTGGAGCAAGAGACGAGGTGTGTCTCTTTTGCAGATGTGTTGTATGGAGAGCAGGTTGTGCATTTGTCTTGTGGTGAAGTTCACGCAGACAGTGGTATCTCTGGGGATGCACAGCTTGGTCAGTCCATCAGTTGAGATGAAATCATTTGATCCAGAGACCCATGCATTGTTCTATGATGCGTCTGATACGTTTGAGGGCGACATGTCCTTCAGACAGCTATGTGTGATTGAAGTGGTGCTGATTTTTTTATTTTGCATAGTCAGGTGGTTCCTGATGAGGATGTATATGGCACTGAGGTTGCTAACAGGGATAGGTTGGCACACATAGTGCATGTTTTGTTGGATTTTGGGTCTCTCATGTTTGACCTTTTGGTCTCGAGACTTGATCTTGCTTATGTGGTTGGTGCATTTGCAGTGGGAGTTGTCAGTCATACGATGACTGACACTGGCAATGTGCATTGTGGATCCATGCAGGTCATCACTTGATACCTGCATGAGGAGTTTCATCGTGGCTCTAGTCCTAGTGGTATGCATGTGGCATCTACACTAGAGCATGTTTGGAGTGAGACAGTGGGCATAGGTTGAGAGCCGTCTTCTCTCACCTCTTGTATATACTAAGTGTAGGCTAGTCTTCTCACCACTTATCGACACATAGCCTTTAACGGGAGAATGTTAGGTAAAGGCGATGTGCCTCACCGTGCTTTGCCCGTGTCCACTGGGAAGTGTCCGGCCACCCATATTTATCTCCTTATTCTTTATACATACAAAAAATAAGGAGGCCTCACTCACATTCTCACATTGTGCTCATACAATCAGATTTGGGAGCTCCACCCCACATCCTGTGTCGTGCTCTCTCTCTCTCTCCCTCTCTCCCCTTTTTACTCTCTGCACGCACACTGCAATCATGCACTCACAAAGGCAAAGGAAAAACCTTCTTATGGGGGACCGCTCAGCAGCATAGTTTTGATACACTCAAGGATACATTAGCTACAGCTCCTATCCTAGCTATTGTGGATCCTTTGAAACCATTTGTTTTGGAAACAAATGCCAGTAACCATGCTATTGGAGCAGTCCTTCTACAAGAGGGGAGGCCAATTGCATTTGAAAGAAAGAAGCTTGATTCAGCGCAACAGAATTATTCTGCTTATGAACACAAACTCTATGCAATAGTGTCTGCCTTAAAGACATGGCATCATTATTTGTATGGAGCTCAGTTTGAGATTGTGTTTGACCATGAAAGCATAGAATGGTTTACACAACAAACAGACTTGAAGGGGCAAAAGGCTAGGTGGTGGGCTGAGATCCTTCAGGAGTATGACACAAAGCTCTGGTATCATAAAGGACGATACAATGTGGTGGCTGATGCTCTTAGCCATATGTCTGAGATCAATTCACTTTTGTTCAGGGAACTTTGCAGCAATGAATTTTTGGATTCTTTGAAGGGAAAATATGAGCATGATGATGCATAATCCAAAGTGTGGAGCCATGTGCAAATGAGGAATCCTTCTCACTCCAATGTTGGTAGTGTGTTGTTAACCTCCACACACAGCTCTCCTCCATCGAGTGATGAACTGCAGCAATGGAAGAATTTTTCCATCGATAATGGGTACCTTCTCCACAAGGGGAGAGTTTTTGTACAGACGGACACAGACATTCGGCACCAAATTCTTTATGAATGTCATGACAGTCCAAATCAGGGCACCTGAGTATTAAAAAGACTTATGCTCTCGTACGATGACAGTTTTACTGGCCAGGTTTACATGGCTTTGTTCAAGACTATGACTTGCATTCCCAAAAATGTCAAATTAACAAAGCAGAGCGCCTGAAGGCAGGAGGACTCTTACATCCTTTGGAGATTCCCAACGGGAAATGGGAAAGTATCTCTATGTATTTTAATGTGGGTTTACCAACCATTGTACGAGGTCAAGACTCAGTTCGGTGGTCGTAGACTATGCAAGTTTATTCCAACTAAGTCGACCATGAAGACTCTAGAATTAGTGTGGGACGGGTATCTAACCTCACTCCTATCTTATTGCAGACATAGCGAGAACCACGAATATAATTGTCAATCCATGGGATGAAGTTGACTCGACTACTGCATAGATGCTACAAGAGGTTGTCAATCTCTTGGAAAACAACAGACAACTTGCATCTATCTCAAGCTACACTCAAATGACAGAAATCACCAAAAGCTAGTCGTTAATCGGCAAACAAATCACAACCGTTACAGCATCAAACGATATCCAAACGTTACGAAACTTCTAGGACATGTTTATGAGACCTAAGCACACATGATTAAGGTCTCAAATCTCACTTTAGGTCAAGTGCAAAAATCGCGATTATTAACAGCAGTGAGTTTTTGACCTAGTCGTTTTTGACCCAAAATGCATCTAAATGCTTAGCAATGATGCCCCAATACCCCGCCTATACTTATTTTATGATTTGTAAGCTTAAATTCCTACTTATGATGAAATTAGGTCGCAGGTCCGTGATGCTAAAAGCTACGGATTACCATGAAATTCTTACGTCAACGCGTAGAGCTCATACCTACGGTTGCAATGAAACAGACTGCACTGCAGTGTAACAACCGGGAAGGGATTAGGAAGCACGAGAAGGAGAGAAGTGAGCACCATTAGCTCACGCTGTGTTTCTATTATCCAAAACTTAATAATAAACTTTACAAAGTTGGCTTTTATACCTTAGCAAGGTCTAAAATGTGTAATGCCCGACACCCAAGACCTTTGAGGCTCCATATTTATTGTATCTGCAACCTAGGTACACTAACTATCCTATGCTTTACATCTTGGAACTCTCATTGAGTCCGTAACACGTTACAATTATCACAATGGCTAAATAAATCAGGAAATTACAATACATGGCCATTTTGGAAAAATGTGAAAAGTGTGTAACTCCAATCTTCACTGCTTTTTCATATTCATCTTTGATGTGCATTCATAAGGTTCGATCTTTAGCAGCTTCTATTAACTAACGTCGGCTCAGTTAACATTCCCCCCTTTCGATTCTGCTCGTCCTCGGGCATTGTTGAAAAGTGTCCGTGGAGGCTGTGAAAGGTTTTGATTGGTTGTTGATGGGCTGGTCATCTTCATTTGTTGTGGAATTTATTGATGAGGTTTCATTTGTTGCAGCATCTTCATTGGTCCGAATATGTCTGATGTGGGAGATGATGTTGCATTTGGCCGTTGTAATAGCATATGATGAGGCTACTGTTTATTTATGAAAAGTATGTACAAGGGAAGTAGACTGATGAGGTTCTAAATTAGGGTCTATTACCTAGATGACCAAAGGGAAAAAACCCAGTGGGAAAAAAGTGCCTTTGGGATACACGCATTATAGGAGTACTTATTAGCATGGGAAATATTAATAAAATACTCAAGGGATTATTTACTGCTAGATATGGAATTAAAGAGACAACAAATATGAAAGGGTGGCATGATGGAACATTGGTTTTCCTGTTGTAGTCCACTCAAGGTGCATAGGTGGAAGCAAAAAAGAGTGTCTAATGCATATGTCCAATGATGGGGACATCCTATTTATGCATACACAAAAATTCATGGAAAAGAGTGTCTAATGCATATGTCCAATGATGGGGACATCCTATTTATGCATACACAGAAATGCATGGAAAACAATATGCTGTGCAAGAAGGATTTTGAGGGGTTCTTCAAAAAGATTATGTAGCTATAAAATCATATGACATGGCTTTGCAAGCTCGCACCCCTTTAAGAATTGTTTTCGTTGACAAGGATATGTGCTCTCATCTTACTGTGCATTGTGCGTGAGTGTTGGACTCTACGACACTCCACCATTTTTAAGTTAATAGACTTCGACTCTTATGCTCATCTCATCCAGCATGAGCGACATGACTTAAATATGCTCATCTCTTCCAGCTTGAGCATAAGCCTAATAACTATGACTCTTAGCACATAGTCTAATATGACTTGAGGCTTTGGGACTAATGCTTTGCTCATTTATGGCTCAGCAGCCCGACTCTAACTATGCCAAAGAGTGTTTTTTGCACCCTGGTGACTTGAATTTTTACATTCTTGTGCTTACTACAAACATTTCTTCAAGTAAAAGTAAGCTTGAATCCTCAAAAAGAGGATTAGTGAAGGACCAAGTTGGCATTGAAGGTGTCTTTTTCCATACCTATTTTAGCATCTTTGAATCTGCATTCTCGTTGGTTGGGTTGTCCTTCTTTGATTGTTGTGAAGACTCCATTATCTGTATGATTCTCCAATTGGGCCTGTTGTTGGAAGAAGTCTTTGATGTTGTTGTAGGTCTCTGTTCAATGTTGGCATTTGGATTTTGACTAGGAGCATTGGAAGATTTAGGAATCCAAATCTCTTGATGACCTTTGTATCCCCATTGTTGACTTTGCCTTGCTCTAGGTCTTGTTGAATTCTTGAGATCTTCATGAAGTTTTGGTGTACTTCCATTTGGCTTATGGTTGACTGGTAGCCAAATCTTTGTATAACCTATGTAGAATCCTTGTCTAAGAGGAAGATTCTTTAAGATCCATCTTTTTTTTGTATCCTCTTGACAGTTGTGGTAGACTTTACCATCTTTTGATGTCGAGGTTGATACCTTGTGGGCCTTCTTTCTGGGGAAGGACTTGACGTTACTTCATATGCTCTAACCTTCGGTTTTGGTACCCATATCTGTCTGTTACCTATATAGTACTGATGTTCTTTTAAGATCCGTTGTGATGCTATCCATCCCATGTGTTTTTCTTTCTATGTTTATTTCCCGTCTTTAATCCAAATCGGATCATTGATTTTGACTAAACTGCTCGGAACAAACACTTTCTTGACTTTCCTTTGCTTTCTTGAGTACTTTGGCTGATATACCTTTAATTTTTTGGGTGACTCCTTAAAGGTTTAAGTTGTGTCAGCAATCGACTTGAAGTTTTGAAATCCCGACTTTCTTGAAGAAGTTGATCCATGAGGGTTCTTTGACGTAGAGGCATATGATGTCACACCTTCTTTGCTAGTCGGTGGAAGTTCCACTTTAGCTTTACCTTTGTCTGCAAGATTTTTCTTCGATTCTTGTGACTTTTGCGACTTTGAATCTAGTAGTAAGACAGAGGATGTAGGCGAGGATACATGTGAAGAAAAACTATACACGTTCTTATAAAATGCCCGTGCTCATCATGGTATACCAGAACTATCAGGAATGTTTAATGCCGAGTTTTCTATACAGAGGATCATTGGTTGCTCATCTGAGTACCTACAAACCCATTTGCGACGGTATGAGGCAGTCATTTGTGACAATTCCATGACAATTGATGGCATGAGATATGTGCACCCAACTGACCTTGACCTTGACAAGAGTGCAGCAAGGAGATTGAATCGCTGTCTAGAAAAGTGTCCCTCTAATGCACTACTTGTACAAGACAGGTGTATGAAGCACTCAAAAATGTGTCGCTTAGTGGAATTCAACCACGGGTTTGTCTGTTACTTGTACTTGCAGACGGATGCTGAGTCAGAGACTTCCCAGTCATCAAATTTTGGTAGTTTCCCATTGGTGGCGGAGGAAGAGGATGTGGAGGTGCAATTTGACCGAGAAGAAGAGCGGGTAGAGGTATTAAAGGAAAAATTTGATGCGGGCTTAACTCTTGCTTCTCTTGCGAATGCAGCATTAGGATGCAAGCAAGAAAGCCCAAATAAGGAAGTGACTTTGCCTCTGAATTCCGCTCCCATCTTTGCTATGGCGGGCGACACCCACTACATTCTGCTCACAGATATCATGCATGAGTTGAATATACGGGAGGACTATTGCCTAGCTACAATTGCCAATTTTTGTGAGGCAGACATGGGATTTGTGGATGATGATGGAGTGGACCAACATCGTCTTGCTGACACAGCTGTCCACAACTCACAATTCACTTCAGGGTGGAAACTGATCAAATATACATTCAATGAAGTGAAGTCCGGAGAGGCCAATTTGCCAACAGATGAGCCCATGGAACCCAGAGCTCATGTATTGAATAGTCAGTCTATTCACTTGTGGAGAAGGTCGATGCTAGAAATGGACAAGAATCAGATGGTAATTTTTAAAGGCATTCAGATGGTATTGGAGATGGCCTAGTGATGAAATATCATGATCAATCTTTTTGTTGACAGGTGCTAGTGTATGACGATAGTTTCCTTAGAAGAGTGGGAGGATCACGGCAAGATCTTGTCACTGGAGTACAAGGCAAGGATGCGGCATTGTCTCACTACATCGAGCATTTCAACCACAAAAAGGTTTGTAGAAACAATTCAAGTACTTGGCAATTGTACTCATCTCACTTACGGCCCATAAATGTTTTAATATTGTTTTGTAGATCATAATATACCACAAGGAATACTTCGAGGACAATGCAAAGTTCTTACTGTTTGCAATGAAAGTTATTACAAGATTGTGTGGTGGGCACCCTCTCCCACTAAACACAGAAAGACTAATTCTGATTGAGAAACCGTTTGCTCTACGCGTCTTTGGCATTGGGTATGGGTGCCAAGCACTCAGAGCCCCCTATTTCATGTCCTACACAGCTCAGGCTCTGGCTGCACAAGGGTTGAAGACCCGGAGAGCTTAGATCCATACAATAACCGGCTGTTTATGAGGAAAAGAAGATGCCTAATGCTCGTGGGATGCTGACATCAACAGAGGAACAAGCTCGTCTACTATGGAGCTTGCACATAGAAGAGGTACAAAGTGAGGAAGAAGGAGGTGCATTGAAGAGGATAAAATTGATGGGCTCAGGTCCAGCTTTTCCCGCTCCTGACTCGTGACTATTGCCACCTCGCATGGTGCTCCCCCACATTTTAATTTCCCCAAGCCATTTGTTTCTTCTCTTTGCGGATGTGTTGTAAAGACCGTGTAGTTTCTGAACTCTTAAGAAGATCCTTCTGCCTTGCTCTATGAATAAGTCTTCTATAAGTCCATTGGTGTAACTCTAATAGGCTATTGGCCTTATCCTTTCCTCCCCCATGTCTAGTGTGCTTAAAGTAACCTGTTATTGCCATGTAGTGGGTTTTTTCCATGCCTTGTGTGGACCATATTGATAGTGAGCCGTATGGTCTTGGCAAAATATGGGCCATGGTTGAATAGTATGTGTTGCATTGAAATAAAACAAAATAGTGAGTAGAGTACAATTTTAATTTTTTTTTGTATACGTAATGATATGTTTCCCACCCCACCCTGTAAGGTAAGCCTTCTTCCAATCCAGCACAGCTGCTTGAAATGATGTGAGCTTACTTTGGTCCCAAGAATGTTGCTCAACGTAGTAGAAAATTTTATATAGTGATTTCCACACATTTGCCTTGTGATTTTGGATTGCCCCACCACTAGCATTGTCTTTAACCACTTTGTGTAACTCTTTCCATTTGTTGAACAGGTTTCTCCTCTCCTCTCTACCTGAATCTTTGAGGCTAAATCCAAGAAACCTTTTGGCCTTCACGCCGCCTATCGATGCTTTCCTAGGTACCTTGTAACGACTTTGAGACATCTTAGGGTCCTCTTCGATTTTGACATTTCTTCCATGCAAACCAATGTCTTGGAGCACTTTTGACTCACTCTCTGGCTTTAATGTCCATGCAAAACATATGTACAAATGAACCACCTTTTCAATTATCTGACAGAGTGCATGAAGTGTACAGACATGAACTCTACTCAGAGGAATATCAAGCACTAGCCTAAAAGTTTTATCTTGAAGATGTCTGTTGGGAGCTCTATTCCATTGCACACTCTCGAAAGATTGTGCATCAACCATGCAATATAAGCATGGATTTGCCAAATTAGAAAAAGGAAGCGTTCTCCATTCCTAGAGTTGATAGAGAAATAGACACACTCGAAACTCATGAAATATCTCAAGTTTTGGGAGGGAAGGCCATATTCTCATGTTTAGAGTTGATAGAGTTCATGTGGCTTATGTTTCTGGAGGGAACTCTTGTAAGATGGCATTTCAAATCATTAGTCATATGGTTATTTGGATTCCTGACAAGAGAACGAAGGATAAGAATGATAAACATGGTAGCTACCTACCAAAGAATGTCATTTTGGCTTTTTGTTGGTGCAAAAAAGTATCACATAAAATGCACAATTTAACATTTTCATTTTCTCTCTCTAAGCCGACGTGGAACTTCTTACAAGGCCCAAAAGCGAGTCCAACTTTCTCCTAATTGAAATGGGAGAAGGGTATTGAGAAAAGGAAAGGAAAGCAAGGTGGAGCTCGGCTTGGCAAGGAAGAAACTCTCTCTCTCTCTCTCTCTCTCTCTCTCTCTCTCTCTCTCTCTCTCTCTCTCTCTCTCTTTGGCTCTCGACCTTGGTCAAGCAAGGAAGACGAAGAAGAATAAGATCGAGAAGTTATCTCTCTCTTTGGACCATAAAGCAACAAAGGGAAGGCTTATTGAGGTAACGAAGTCAAAAGCTTGGCTTGGCGAAGGCGAGAAGGGAGCTCGGCAAGGTGGGAAGAAGAAGGAGCTCGGGTCCACTCTCTCTCTCTCTCTCTCTCTCTCTCTCTCTCTCTCTCTCTCTCTCTCTCTCTCTCTCTCTCTCTCTCTCTCTCTCTCTCTCTCTCTCTATCTCTCGTCCTCGACCAAGATCAACAAAGAGAAGGGAGCTCGGCAAGGCGAGATGAGGAAGGCTTGGCGAAGGTGGAGCTTGGCAAGGGGAAGATAAGGCGAGGGAAGCTCGGCAAGATAAAAAGGGAGCTTGGCAAGGTAACGAGTCAGAGCTCAGTAAGCAAAGGGAAGCAAGTTGAGATGTTGGAATCGGCAAGAAAGGGATAGGAGTCTGAGGTTAAGAAGTAAGAAAAAAAGAAGTAAGGCAAGAAGGTGAGAGGATAATCTCTCTCTACAATATTTGGGAAATACAAGGGCACTAGGGAGGGAATTTTACTAGATACTTCCTTCCTAATTAGCTTCAAAAGACTCTAATGACAGGCATAAGTGGAAAAATTGAAGTCTTTGTCTAATTTGAGAGCATCCAACTCTTTTAACTCTAGTAGTGCCATTAACGGAAAACATTTGTAATTGAATTCCACTTTGGCTAATTATTAGCGACTTAAAGCATTCACGTTGTCAACTGTAAGCATTTATGGTGTTGTCCGTGTCTTTTGCTTTGTGTTGCACATCTTGTCTCTCTTGTTTTTCCACAGCGAGCAACCAGTGGTGCTGACCCGGCTCACCTCACAAACCCATTATCCCCAACATCGTACTCAAGATCTTGCTTTTATGCATCTTTTCATCTTTTCTTCTTACTTCCCATGCAGGGTTTTGACGCATCTTTATCATGTACTCCACAATCCTTTCCATTCCTATAACCTTGATTGGAAGAGATCTCGACTCAAGAAGGAGCATATATGGTACTTGTGTCTTAACTTGGAGAAAGTTTGTAAGAAAATGCATTTGGACATTCTCAAACTCTTTCCAAGTAGAGTTTGAGATGCTTCCGCCCCACACTTCAACTCCATAAAGAAGAACCGGTGTCACCAATGCATCAAAAAGGTACTTCTTGAGAATCCAACACTTGATGTTTTTCACATTACACATGTTCTCAAATGCATAATATGCTCTCTTTCCTGCTTCCAGACGACACATAGCACATTCATGCCACTTGTGAT
Source organism: Adiantum capillus-veneris (assembly GCF_014529385.1). Lineage (NCBI taxonomy): Eukaryota > Viridiplantae > Streptophyta > Polypodiopsida > Polypodiales > Pteridaceae > Adiantum > Adiantum capillus-veneris. The sequence goes on along the minus strand of NC_140941.1, from coordinate 92,378,686 downwards.
TGAACGAAACCTCAAGGCCAAGGTACTTAAAGCTCTCAACAACTTCAATTGTCTCATTGTTGTACACAATGCATGGCTTCTCCTTATGGGTGGTTTTCACAAAATCATAACCATTGTTTTGGATTCATTCACAATTAGCCCACTATGCAAGAAAATTTTCTCAAGGACAACCATAAGCTTTTGTGAATCTTCTAAAGTGTGTGCTAGAGCACTACATTATCCACCTACAAGAAAAGCATGATTACCACATTGCAAATAGTGACCACTTCAATGCCTTCTTCTTGCATAAAGTCAAGTACCATTTGTTCCAATTGATCGATTCATAGACCAAAGAGAGTAAGTGACAAACAAAAATCCTTGGTTAACCCCAATAGTGCTTACAAACATTTTTGAAATTCCTCTTCCCATGCACAAAACACACACACACACACACACACACACACAGAGGAGAGAGATTTAGGTGAAATAAAGTAGAGAGTGATGGGGGTAGAGAGAGAGAGAGAGAGAGGGAAATAGAGGGAAAGAGGGATATAGAGAGAGAGAGAGAAAGAGAGATTTTTATTTTCTTCCTCGGAGATCAAATATGACCTATGGGACCAAAGTTACATGTGATGTAGTATGTGTATGGCTGATGAGTGACTCTCGATGTTCCAAAATTGTGGTGATGAGAGTCACAATGGAGAGCCCATATTGTGGCTGGGAGAGGAAAGAGTGTAGATCTAAGTCATGGTTGAAAATGTGAGAGAAGCAAGTTTGGATGTGACCAAAAGCTCAGCACTCTAGTAGGGTATGGTACTCAAACTCTCGAACTTGCAGTGAGCATAATATGCACAATTGATTTGACTCTTCATCATTGCCCCAACGCCCTGTCTTGCATCGAAGGAAATGGGAGCTAAGCCAAATGGGGATAGGCTCAAGCATGTAAGTGTGAGTACAATTTCCTCTTTTACATGGTTACCAAAATTCTCAACCCGCTATCCCCTCAAGTTCCTCCAAAATCTTCCACATGCATGTGCCTTTTCTTGGACTTGAAAAAGTTGTTGCTTTACTTTCCATCTTCTTCTCTTCTTTTGAATCAATGCCTTGTATGTATGCAAATGACTTTGATATTTATCTTTGTTCATAGTTGCATCAAGCTTTATCAAGGACTTTCGAGAACCTTGGCATTCTTTATCAAACCACCTTTTGCGTGATCTATCTTTGTTGTGATACCATGGAGATGCTTTATAGCAAAGTATTCTTGAGCACAAGAACAAATAACTTTCTTGAAAGTTTCCCATTTAGTTTCCAATGGTGCATCATATTGAAGCTTTGTCATCCATAACTTTTTCTCATCAACCATTTCAATGTACATTGGTGCCTGTTTGAAATCCATACATAGTGATGATTTCTCTTCCCTTTGGATGAGATTATCATGCTTGGTTGCTTCTCCACATGAAAGGTCAATACATAAGGTCAGAGAGAGAGAGAGAGAGAGAGAGAGAGAGAGAGAGAGACAGAGGTGGACGGAAGAGTAATGGAGAGATAGAGGGATAGATAGAGATAGAAATGGAGAGAGATAGGGACAAAGAGATGAAGAGAGAGAAATAGGAAAATAGAGAGATTCAAGTCGAGGGAAATAATGAGAAAGAGAAAATGTCAAATGATTTTTTTGGGTTTTTTTTACGCATTGTTCGAAGACACACCAAGGCCGAAATGTGATGAGATTCATGCAGTTCAGAGCCGGTAAGGAATTCTTCCACTGAGCTCAACAGACTACTCATTGAGCATGTGAGCAAGGAGGTGCTACAGGTTAAAATAGTCCAAAAGTGTTAAGTATGGAGCCTGATTTACCCTTGTAATTTTCTGTGGTAAAAGCGCACATTTGTAAGGCCCCCATCATGAGGAGAAGCCATCGTGCGTGAAGGAAAATCACTCACCGAAAACCAAAATTCTCACGGACAAGAATCAAGGGCAACTTTAAAGGCCTCGGGGGCAGAGGCCCCCGAGACTTTTTTTTTCGCCAGAATATTATGGCCGGACGGCCGCCGGAAGGTGGTCGGAAAACAATTGGTTGGTTGGCCGGTGGCCGGTAGTCAATGGCCGATGGCCGGTGGTCGGAAATCAATGGCCGGTGGCCGCTGGTCGGAAGTCAATGGTCGGTGGCCGGTGGACGAATTCAAAAGCGGACTTGTCTTCTCAAGGGCGGCCACACATGGGTGGATTGGAGGGTCCGATTTGGACTTATTTGCACAAGGGCGGCTACACATGGCTGTCTCTCATAAGAGAGGGCAACCCTTTTGGCCTATAAAAGGAGGCCATTTCTACACACATTTCATAGTGTGAAGTTGATGCAACAAGGTGAGTGTGAGGTGGTGAGAGTGAAGCAAGGCGGGAGCTCCATTAAGGGTATAATCCCTTTGTAAACTACTTCAAGTTTTGAAGTACTAAAGCCATTGAGTGGCTGCTTTCCCGTGGACGTAGCCCACATTGGGTGAACCACGTATATCGTGTGTACTCTCTCTCTCTCTCTCTCTCTCTCTCTCTCTCTACTATATAATCTCGTGTATATAAATCTGTCTCTCTCCATTAAGTAATCTACTCAATTATCTATTTAGCTACGTCTTATTTCCTAACAACTAGTATCAGAGCAAGGTTTGCTCGTTAGTTAAATTATCTCAAGGAAAGGATTCCTTGAATTGAGTGGGCGTTATGGCGGAGGAAGGAAAGCTCAAGATTGAGAAGTTCAACGGCAAAAACTACCAACCTTGGAAGATGCAGATTGAAGACTATCTCTACCAAAAGGACCTCTATTTGCCACTAGGCGGTCTTGCAAAGAAGCCCGCAACAATGGCAGATGAAGCATGGATTGTCCTTGATCGAAAGGCACTAGAAACAATCCGGTTAAGCTTCGCTTCAACGGTGGCCTTCAATGTTTCGGAGATGAAGACCACAGAGGACTTGATGAAGTCACTTGATGACTTCTACGAGAAACCATCGGCATCCAATAAGGTATTTCTTATGAAGCGCTTGTTCAATCTAAAGATGGCAGAGAATGGTTCAATTGCAGAACACCTAAATGACTTTAACACAAACATAAGTCAACTTCGATCAGTGAAAATCAATTTCGATGACGAAGTGCGAGCTCTCCTTATACTATCATCTCTACCGGATAGCTGGGACAGCCTTGTGATGGATGTAAGTAATTCTATCTCTGGCACAAATACTCTTAATTTTGATGATGTTGTGGGTGTTCTCCTAAGCGAGGAAATGCGAAGGAGAAGCACAGGAGAATCATCAAGTACTGCACTATCAGTGGAAACAAGAGGAAGCCTTAAGGAGAGGCTCAAAAACCAAAAGGGTCATGATCGCTCAAGGCGGAGCAAGTCACTCACAAAGTCAGTTCTTGAATGTTGGAACTGCGGCAAGAAGGGCCACGTCAAGAAGGATTGCTGGTCCAAGAAGCAGAAGGAGACAGAGTTTCAAGACAACAAGCCAACATCCGAGGCCAATGTGGCAGGTGAAGTAGAGCAAGATGCTCTAATTCTCTCATTAGACAATGTGTCTAATTCCTAGATAGTAGATTCCGGGGCTTCATTTCATGCGACACCACACAAGCAACATTTCCAAGACTACACCAAAGGTAATTTTGGATATGTATACTTGGGAAATGATGATTGTCAGATTGTCGGCAAAGGTACAGTTTCTATCAAAACTGCTAATGGAAATGAATGGAAGCTTAAAGATGTTAAGCATGTTCCTTCTCTTCACAAAAATTTTATCTCTACAGGACAATTGGGCGATGAAGGTCACAACATTGCATTCGGAAACAAACTGTGGAAGATCTCAAAGGGATCTTTGGTGGTTGCCAAGGGTGAAAAAGTTGGTACACTTTACTTGTGTACTGTTAGCACGCAACCTTCAGCTTGTGCAGCAACTACAGAAGTTGACAGTGCGGTGTGGCACTACCGACTTGGGCATATGAGTGCCAAAGGAATGCAAATCCTTCAAACAAAGAAGCTTCTACCAGGTTTGAAAGAAGTGGACTTAGAGTTCTGTGAATATTGTGTTTATGGTAAACAAAAGTGGACTTAGAGTTCTGTGAATATTGTGTTTATGGTAAACAAAAGAGGGTAAAATTTCAAAAATCAGGAAATGAAAGAAAAAAATAAAAAACTTGAGTTGGTTCATTCTGATGTTTGGGGTCCTGCAAGTACACCATCACTTGGTGGCTCATTGTACTATGTGACATTCATAGACGATGCGACTAGAAAAACATGGATTTATGTCATGAAGAATAAATCCGATGTATTTTCCATATTTCAAAGGTGGAAATCCTTTGTGGAGAATGAAACGGGTACCAAGGTTAAATGCCTCAGATCCGACAATGGAGGTGAATATTGCAGCCAAGCTTTTGAAAGCTTTTGTGCTAGCAATGGCATTCGGAGGCAAAGGACAACCCCAAGGACACCTCAACAAAATGGGATTTCGGAAAGGATGAACAGGACAATCATGGAACGAGCATGAAGCATGCGGCTACATGCAGGCCTACTGCTTGAGCTTTGGGCGGAAGCTGTAAGTACCTCTGTGTACTTAATCAATCGGTCACCCTCAACGGCATTGGATGGAGGAGTTCCAGAAGAGGCATGGACAGGTAAACCGGTGAATTATGCATTTCTCAAAGTGTTTCGGTGTGAGGCTTTCATGCACATAGATAGAAGCCTAAGATCAAAGTTAGATGCAAAGTCCAAAAAGTGTTTCTTCATTGGCTATGGAGAAGGAGACTTTGGGTATCGCCTATGGAATCCTGAAGATGGTAAAATCTTAAGGAGTAGGGATGTAATTTTTAATGAACAAAATATGTACAAAGATTACTTGGAAAGAAAACAAACAAAAGAAACAGGTGATGAGTACATGGAGCTTGAGGACGGTGAAGACTCAAGGACTGCAAACGGTGACAATGTGCAACAATGTCAACCAAATGAGGAGCCTCAACCTATTCCCCGAAGATCTACAAGAGCAAGTAGACCTCCAGGAAGGTTTGTTCCTTCCTTCAACCATCTCTTGATCTCAGATTCTAGAGATCCGGAATCATATGAAGAAGCTATGCAACATGAATCCAAAGAAGAATGGACGAAGAGCATACAAGTGGAGATGGACTCACTACATCGCAACCAAACATGGGAGTTGGTTGAGTTGCCTAAAGGTAAGCAGGCACTTCAAAACAAATGGGTGTACAAGCTAAAGGAAGAAGAAGGTGGGAAGAAAAGGTACAAGTCTAGGCTTGTGGTAAAAGGTTTTTCTCAAAAGAAAGGTATTGACTTCAATGAAATATTTTCTCCTATTGTAAAAATGAACTCAATTAGGCTTGTCTTAAGCCTTGTGGCTGCTCATGATCTAAATCTCAAGCAAATGGATGTAAATACGGAATTCCCTCACGGTGACTTAGAGGAGGAAATCTACATGCTTCAACCAAAGGGGTATGAAGTAAAAGGTAAGGAGAAAATGGTTTGTAGATTAAAGAAGAGCTTGTATGGTTTAAAGCAAGCATCAAGACAATGGTACTTGAAGTTTGATCGATGGATGTTGGATCATGGATTCACAAGATGCAACTCAGATCACTGCGTCTACACGGAGAATTTGGGAGATGGAAAATTCATCATCCTAATGTTGTATGTTGATGACATGTTGATTGCAAGTGCTAACATGCAGGACATCAAAGACCTAAAAGAGGAGTTGTCCAAATCTTTTTCAATGAAAGATTTAGGTGTTGCAAAGAGGATACTTGGTATGAAAATATCAAGGGACAGGACGAAGAAGACAATAAAGCTATCTCAAGAAGATTACATCAAGAAGGTACTAGAAAGGTTTGCAATGCAAAATGCAAAACCAGTTTTTACACCTTTGGCTGGTCATTTTAAACTAACGAAGGATATGTGTCCAAAGACACAAGAGGAGAGAGCCTATATGTCTAAAGTTCCATATGCTGCAGCGGTAGGTTCTCTAATGTATGCTATGGTCTGGACAAGGCCAGACATTGCACATGCAGTGGGAGTTGTGAGTAGGTTCATGGACAACCCAGGTAAAGAGCATTGGCAAGTTGTGAAGTGGATACTTAGGTATCTAAAAGGGACAACAACAAATGCTTTGTATTTTGGAGGAACTGATATTTTTCTAGAAGGGTATGCTGATGCAGATATGGCAGGTGACAAAGATACTTGAAGGAGCACTACTGGCTATGTATTCACGGTTGGAGGCACAACAGTAAGCTGGGCTTCAAAGCTGCAGAAAGTGGTTTCACTTTCTACCACGGAAGCAGAGTATGTAGCAATGACGGAGGCAAGCAAAGAAATTATGTGGCTTCACAGATTCTTAGAAGAGCTTGGATTCAAACAAGACAATTGTGTCTTGTACAGTGATAGCCAAAGCGCTATCCATCTTGCGAAGAACTCAGCCTTTCATTCAAGGACAAAGCACATTGAGGTGAGATATCACTTCATACGCACTCTTTTGGAAGAGGGACAACTAAAGCTAGGAAAGGTGCATACAAGTGAAAATCCTGCAGACATGTTTACAAAGGTGGTCAACAAGGAGAAGTTGAGCTTTTTCTCATCTTCAATCAGCATTCAAGGATAAGAAGCCAGAATGGAAAGCAGTCACAGGTTTGGTTTGGAGATCAGTCTGCAAGTGGGAGATTGTTAAGTATGGAGCCTGATTTACCCTTGTAATTTTCTGTGGTAAAAACGCACATTTGTAAGGCCCCCATTATGAGGAGAAGCCATCGTGCGTGAAGGAAAATCACTCACCGGAAACCAAAATTTTCACGGACAAGAATCAAGGGCAACTTTAAAGGCCTCGGGGGCAGGGCCCCCGAGACTTTTTTTCCCGCCGGAATATTATGGCCGGACGGCGGCCGGAAAGTGGTCGAAAAACAACCGGTCGGTTGGCCGGTGGCCGGTAGTCAATGGCCGATGGCCGGTGGTCGGAAGTCAATCGTCGGTGGCCGGTGGCCGGTAGTCAATGGCCGATGGCCGGTGGTCGGAAGTCAATGGCCGGTGGCCGATGGTCAGAAGTCAATGGCCGGTGGCCGAATTCAAAAGCGGACTTGTCTTCTCAAGGACGGCCACACATGGGCGGATTGGAGGGTCCGATTTGGACTTATTCGCACAAGGGCGGTTACACATGGCTGTCTCTCATAAGAGAGGGCAGCCCTTTTGGCCTATAAAAGGAGGCCATTTCTACACACATTTCATAGTGTGAAGTTGATGCAACAAGGTGAGTGTGAGGTGGTGAGAGTGAAGCAAGGTGGGAGCTCCATTAAGGGTATAATCCCTTTGTAAACTACTTCAAGTTTTGAAGTACTAAAGCCATTGAGTGGCTGCTTTCCCGTGGACATAGCCCACATTGGGTGAACCTCGTATATCGTGTGTACTCTCTCTCTCTCTCTCTCTCTCTCTCTCGCTACTCTATAATCTCGTGTATATAAATCTGTCTCTCTCCATTAAGTAATCTACTCAATTATCTATTTAGCTACGTTTTATTTCCTAACAACTGGTATCAGAGCAAGGTTTGCTCGTTAGCTAAATTATCTCAAGGAAAGGATTCCTTGAATTGAGTGGGCGTTATGGCGGAGGAAGGAAAGCTCAAGATTGAGAAGTTCAACGGCAAAAACTACCAACATTGGAAGATGCAGATTGAATACTATCTCTACCAAAAGGACCTCTATTTGCCACTAGGCGGTCTTGCGAAGAAGCCCGCAACAATGGCAGATGAAGCATGGATTGTCCTTGATCGAAAGCCACTGGAAACAATCCGGTTAAGCTTCGCTTCAACGGTGGCCTTCAATGTTTCGGAGATGAAGACCATAGAGGACTTGATGAACTCACTTGATGACTTCTACGAGAAACCATCGGCATCCAATAAGGTATTTCTTATGAAGCGCTTGTTCAATCTAAAGATGGCAGAGAATGGTTCAATTGCAGAACACCTAAATGACTTTAACACAAACATAAGTCAACTTCGATCAGTGAAAATCAATTTCGATGACGAAGTGCGAGCTCTCCTTATACTATCATCTCTACCGGATAGTTGGGACAGCCTTGTGATGGCTGTAAGTAATTCTATCTCTGGCACAAATACTCTTAAGTTTGATGATGTTGTGGGTGTTCTCCTAAGCGAGGAAATGCGAAGGAGAAGCACAGGAGAATCATCAAGTGCTGCACTATCAGTGGAAACAAGAGGAAGCCTTAAAGAGAGGTTCAAAAACCAAAAGGGTCATGATCGCTCAAGGCGGAGCAAGTCACGCACAAAGTCAGTTCTTGAATGTTGGAACTGCGGCAAGAAGGGCCACGTCAAGAAGGATTGCTGGTCCGAGAAGCAGAAGGAGACAGAGTTTCAAGACAACAAGCCAACATCGGAGGCCAATGTGGCAGGTGAAGTAGAGCAAGATGCTCTAATTCTCTCATTAGACAATGTGTCTAATTCCTAGATAGTAGATTCCGAGGCTTCATTCCATGCGAAACCACACAAGCAACATTTCCAAGACTACACCAAAGGTAATTTTGGATATGTATACTTGGGAAATGATGATTGTCAGATTGTCGGCAAAGGTACAATTTCTATCAAAACTGCTAATGGAAATGAATGGAAGCTTAAAGATGTTAGGCATGTTCCTTCTCTTCACAAAAATTTTATCTCTATAGGACAATTGGGCGATGAAGGTCACAACATTGCATTCGGAAACAAACAGTGGAAGATCTCAAAGGGATCTTTGGTGGTTGCTAAGGGTGAAAAAGTTGGTACACTTTACTTGTGTACTGTTAGCACGCAACCTTCAGCTTGTGCAGCAACTACAGAAGTTGACAGTGCGGTGTGGCACTACCGACTTGGGCATATGAGTGCCAAAGGAATGCAAATCCTTCAAACAAAGAAGCTTCTACCAGGTTTGAAAGAAGTGGACTTAGAGTTCTGTGAATATTGTGTTTATGGTAAACAAAAGAGGGTAAAATTTCAAAAATCAAGAAATAAAAGAAAAAAATAAAAAACTTGAGTTGGTTCATTCTGATGTTTGGGGTCCTGCAAGTACACCATCACTTGGTGGCTCATTGTACTATGTAACATTCATAGACGATGCGACTAGAAAAACATGGATTTATGTCATGAAGAATAAATCCGATGTATTTTCCATATTTCAAAGGTGGAAATCCTTTGTGGAGAATGAAACGGGTACCAAGGTTAAATGCCTCAGATCCGACAATGGAGGTGAATATTGCAGCCAAGCTTTTGAAAGCTTTTGTGCTAGCAATGGCATTCGGAGGCAAAGGACAACCCCAAGGACACCTCAACAAAATGGGATTTCAGAAAGGATGAACAGGACAATCATGGAACGAGCACGAAGCATGCGGCTACATGCAGGCCTACCGCTTGAGCTTTGGGCGGAAGCTGTAAGTACGTCTGTAAGCTGTAAGATATTGGAGGCACTAGGGAAATTGCTAGTGCCTCCCTTCTGATTCACCCTGAAATTTTATGGATAATTAACTAAGGCTTTGCTTTCACACCCACACACTCTCCCTCTCTGTCTCTCTCCATACACTATTTCTGCCTCTTGGTTTCAATCTCCCTCCCTATTACCCTCTCTCCCTACATATAAATAAGAGGATAGAGAGATCATTTGCAGTTGTTTCAAATAGCAGGTATGGTCTATCTCCTTCTCTATTTATTTTTCTTTACTCCCCTTCTTCATCTCTAACTCTTTCCAACTACCATCTCCATCCCCCCTCTCCCTCTCCCTCTTTAAGACACTCGTTCTCCTCCTCTCTCTCTCTCTCTCTCTCTCTCTCTCTCTCTCTCTCTCTCTCTCTCTCTCTCTCTCTCTCTCTCTCTCTCTCTCTCACACACACACACACATTATCACCTCGTCCCCTTGGTGCTACCAGCTTTCATCCCAAGTGTTCGATTCACGACAATCTCTCTCTCTCTCTCTCTCTCTCTCTCTCTCTCTCTCTCTCTCTCTCTCTCTCTCTCTCTCTCTCTCTCTCTCTCTCTCTCTCTCTTACCAGCTTTCATCCCAAGTGTTCAATTAAGGACAAACACACAATGTGTGTGTGTATGTGCGTGCGCGCAAACAATTTTGCTCTTTCAGTGCCTCATAAGTAGAACAATCTCTCTCTCTCTCTCTCTCTCTCTCTCTCTCTCTCTCTCTCTCTCTCTCTCTCTCTCTCTCTCTCTCTCTCTCTCTCTCTCTCTCTCTCTCTCTCTGAGGGCCATGTCTGGGGACCACCGGCTGTACCATCTCCAAATGGATACACTGTGATCTCCAACATCCCTCCTGCTTGAGACCGACACCAAGACATGACTCCTCCTACTCTTCGATGCCAACTCAAGGGGGTGATAACACTCACTTTATCTCATATGGATCCAACAACAACACAGATGTTTTCAAGATGTTTGTTGTTGCTGAGGACAGGTTAGATGGGGAAAATTACTCTATGTGGGCTTACATGATGCAACATGTTCTTGTGTCAAAGGGCATCTGGAATATTGTGCAGGGCACTGATGTACATCCTGGTTCTGAGAATGCACGCGATGTTGAGGATGTTGCAGGTCTTGCTACAAGGATTCCTGCTATTAGAGTTATTTTTCCTACGGTAGAACAAGCTCGTTGGGATGTAAAGGATGCGTAGGCTCATGCATTGATTGCGTTGTCTGTGAAGCGCACCAATGTTCCTCACATCCGTTCAGCAAAATCTACAAAACAGGCTTGGGATATTTTTCCTTGTCTTTATGCAAGTCGCAATGAGGCTAAAATTTCTTTTCTGCGTAAAGAGCTGGAGTCAAAGATTATGCATGAGGAAGATAATATCGACACTTTCCTTGCTGGTGTCAAGGATATCAATGAGCAACTTATTTCTGCAAGTGAAGTCATTTTAGACAGTTCCCTTGTGCAGACTGTTCTTGATGCCTTACCAGATTCCTACCAGACTTTTGCTAGTACTTGGAGACTGATGACCCAAGGAAATCCTGAAGTTGTCAAGTTTGATGCATTATGCACATTGCTGTTGCAAGAGTCACTTTACAAAAAAAACAGGACTAGGCACCATGCAGTCGAACAGGCTTTTATTGCTTCTCAAAGAAAGGGTGGTAACAGCAATGCAGCCACTTCTTATGGTTCTGCTGCGAGTGGAAAAACTTCTGTTCCTAATGCTTCTGTTGGCAGCAATTCGTTTGGAAATTTTGGTGATAAGGGAAAAAAGAAAATACGTTGCCATTATTTTAAAGCTAATGATACTTGATCAAGTCGTGTCATAAGTTGAAGGCTAGAGAGGCTAAGAAGAAAGAGGGTGGTTCCACTATAAATGTTGTTTCCACTACAAATGCAGCCATTGTTGAGTCTTCTGTGAAAGGAGACTGTGTTGCTGATGTTGATGCAGAATGGGATTTTAGTGCAAAGTGCACTTACGATCGTGTTGTCCATGATGCATGCTTTTCAGTTTGCTGCAGATTCACATGTGTGGTATTTCGACAGTGGTGCTACAAAGCACATTACCTCACATCGTGAATTGTTCACCTCTCTCGAGTCTGTCCCTCATGGGAATTCAGTCGCTTGTGCCAACAATTCCTCTTATCCGGTTCAGGGAGTTGGAAAGATTGTGCTTACTGCTGCAAATGGCAGTTCCTTCACACTTGTTGATGCACTTTATGTACCTGGGATCAAGAAGAATCTTTTGTCTGTATCTGCATGTTAAGGCGGTTACGCCGCTAGCGGAAGCTAAATAGCGAGAACTCAACCAACAACAGAATTTGTCAGACGAGGACGAAGCTTGACCCGCAGGCGCATGGAAACAACTAGGTGGGTGTCAAATCACCTACTCGACCTTCTAATGACAATCACTACTAAGGAAATCAAATCTAAGTTCTAAAATACGCAAGTGACTGAAATCCGTACTACAAACGAATGCTATACAAAACAGGATCTAGAATCATTGAATCGATCTCAAACTCAAGGGGAAGTCTATGCACTAGGTAAGAACAACACCCTAAAGACTTAAGCTGCAAAATCAACCTATAATCACTCCGTGCGGTAAACGCGCATGAAGACAGGCCAAAAAAATACAGGTGACCGAAACTTGACCCCGATGGTACTAATGTGTAGCTCTACTCGTTGTGGTTCTATAGATATGCTGCACGCTCTATTCCGACACACGAGTTGGAAGAAAACTCACACCAAAGCTCGTAGGAACTTACCACACATAGAAGCCAATAGCGCGCACTCTTGGTATCAGTGCGTAGCTCTCGCCGTTGCTAACACAATGGCGGTGTCGCTTCTCCCATGGAGGCTCCGTAGCTCGCGTAGCAAGTAGATAAGACTCTCTCTCACACACACTCTCTCTCAGACACAGTCACGGCGCTCAAAAACTCACTTTGATTAATAATCTGAATCCCCTTAGGTTACAAAACTTTGGCTTATATACCTCAGCCTTGGAGGTGAGAACATCTCTAACTAATTACATCAGCAAGTGAAATTACTTCGGGATTACAAGCTGGAAACTCAATTGAGTCCCGTTACTTAATGAATGGCTCAATTCAAAATCAATGTTGGAAAGACATTTATTACAATCAATGGTTACAAAAATGATGAGTGTGAGCAAAAATGTAGGTGTGATCCTCTGCTGGCTCAACACTCCCCCCCTCCGCGTTCATGTCGTCCCTGACATGACCTTTATGCTTGGTCAATAAAGTCCTGTCGTCTTGAGCATCTGCAAATGTGATTCGTATCGCAGGTTGCCGATGGTCAAGGTTGGGCCGAATATTTTGCTTTCGTGGGTGAAAAAGCCGATGCAGAAAGCTTCTTTGAATGTTTGCATGTGGAAGCTAGGCAAAAACATAATCCTCTGGTATAGGAGGTGCAACACTTTTGGAGAAGGCTGCAATGAAAGATCATACATCATATCAGTCACTGTGTCGGTCGTCGATAGTAGACTCGAGGTCGTGGCTTTATCTGGCGCGAACACTTCAATGCAAGCTAAGAGAGTCCTGCAAATTTTCTTGAGCATCTGACACGAAAGGTCAGGAGAGCCAGTAAAGAGCTTGATGGTGCCCGTTAGGGTTTTCACCATGTAGGCTTTACCTATTCTCTCTCCTGCCTTTTCTCCTGGCATCCTGGGATAATTAAGCCAATTTGGCTTCTTTTCTACAATCCTGCCATGCTCTTTCCAGCTTCTGACTCTTGGCACCGGGCAGAAGGTTGCATTCTCCCGAATCTCCTTTGGTGCCTCTACCAAGTAGATGAGGTAGGCTGGGTATTTGTTCAGCCAACCTTTCCTCCATCTAGGTTGTGAATCTACTATCTTCTTTGACTGTTCCTCCTTTGTGATGTCGCCTTCGTAAAGAGCGACATACTGCTCCTCCTCTATTCTCTTTTTCGTTTTTATCACTTCAAACTTCATCAAAGGGAAAGGCAGGATGGGTTGCATCCACTCTTCATGGAGCACTTTTGTGTCTAATCCCTGAAGTCTAATGGAGATGAGGAGTCTCCTCTCCCATTCCATTTCCGCCTTGGCACTCTCCTCTGTTGACTTTTCTATTTGGTCATGGAGCCTTTGTTCTTCTTCTTCAGAGATTCCTGAAGTTGAGGCCACCTTTTGAACTGGGGCTGGATCTTCAATTGTGGTTGCCTCTCCAGTTTCTGGTAGTTCTATGGCTGCTCCACCTGATTCTTCTTGTGGTGTCTTTGTCTCTCTTCTTTGTTGCTCTTGTAGATCTTGGAGCTGTTTGCGGAGGGTCTCATTCTGTGTTCTTAGTGTTTGATTTTCTAAAGTGAGCCTCTCCTCTGCTGCCAATGATCCCTCCGCAATGTGCAACCTTTGCACTTGCTCTAATCTTAGCTCTCTTTGTAAGCTTCGGACCTGGTCTTCCAGAGCTGGTACAAGAGCTCCCTCTTGTTCGGTTCCTGCTCTGCTAGCTCTAGGGGTAGTCCTGAGTCTAGTGATTGTTCTTTCTTGGAGCTCGACTCTTTCCCTTAGCTCAATGAGCTCATCTTTAGCCGCCTCCAAGTCGTCTTCCATTCGCTCCCTTGCTTCCTGTGCACTTGTTACTTCTCTTGAGGCCTCAGCTAGCTGGAGTATCAAGCCGTCTCTCTCGTTTTCTGCATCGTAGAGTGATGCTTTATGAATTTCAGATTCAGTCATAGCATCCTCTAATTTCCTCTGCAACTCGGCTTCCTTTTGTTCGGCTATCTCAATCTCCGCTTCCTTTGCCTTGGATCTTTCTTTGATCTTGTTAAGCAGTTCATGCACCATGTGCATGTCTTTTTTATCTTCATCTGTCAACTCTAAAGCTTTTTTGGCCACCACCTCCACTGGCTTCGGCTCTTCTAGTACGTTCTGCTCTTCTAGTTTTTCATCACTTTCTTTTGTACTCTTTATATTTTTTTCTGTCCCTCTCCGATCATCTCGTTTTTGTAGGGTGATCCCATAAACCGCCTCAAGGGCCTCTTCTTCAGTGTACCCTATTGCTACCAGATCCTCATAATCGTTTTTCTTTTGCTGAATTGGATCTATCTCCTTTTCCTTGGTCCCGGCCTCCGGATTTTTCATACCATTTGTGTCCATCTCTACTGTGGTCTCTTCCACAATGATTTTCGTCTTCTTCGGGCTGGGTACATCAGTAAAGGAGGGCTGATTGTCCTCAGTCATCTTGGCTTTCCCTTTGTTTGCTTGCCCGTCTTTCTCTTGAGGTTCAGTAGACTCATCTACTTTCTTCTTCCCCTTGTCGTCCTTTTGCAGCTCAGCTTTTAAAAGCTGCACTTCCTCTTCAGTGTATGTCTCGACAGGTTGCTGCTCCAGTATTGCCCTTGACTCCTCATAAGCTCTAATATATTGATCATATTGATCAACATGTGGCCTGGCTGAGCTAGTTCCGACTTTAGAGGGGTCTGGCACCCACTTTTCTTCAAAGTCCCCCTTTAGAGCTCTTTCCGCTCTAAACTGCTCCACCAATCTTCCCATTCTTGCCGCTTTCTGACTTTTGGTTTGCTTGGGAGCAACCTTCTTCTTTGCTTTCTTCATAATCAGCTCATCCACATTCTCTTCAGGTTCTGAAACTATTTCTAGTTTCCTGCGTGCTCTTGTGGACGCCCTCTTGGATACTTCAGGCTGTTCTTCCTCCTCATCGGCTTCTCTAAGCCATTCATTCTGGGAGGGAACCTTTGGCCATTGATCTCTGGCTCCAATAGCTTCATAAGCTATTCTTGTCAGAACTTCAGCTCCTCCTATATACTTTGGCTTCTCGTTGTACATGGCAATTACTTGCTCGTGGATGTGTTGAGTGTAATTCACCTCTTTTGGCATATTGCTCTTCAATGCCCATGTGATGGTAGTTGCAATGGCATGGGGCGGTGTCGTATACTTTTGCGGTCTTTTACTGCAAATATGGAGAAATTGGTTGTACATTCTGCAAAGGGTTGCCGCTCTTTGGTCTGCCATATCTCCATAAGTTGCATTCTGTTTCTTGGACCCATAAACCTCTATAGCCTCCCTTCTTTCCCTGACAGAGCTCCCTTTGTTGTGCAGCTTCAATGCATCTGCAATGAGCTGTGGAGTGATCTGTACCTCTACTTTCTCTCCATCTATTGCTGTCAATGTGGCTTTCCCATCCTTCTGAATGGATGTTGCCAACTCGTACACTCTTCTTGTATCCACACCTGATGGTCTCGAGGAGAAGAAACTGTGCCAGTCTGCCCTTTCCAGGTACCTGTTGATGTTCTCTGACCTGCTATAATCCACCAATTCTTGTGGGATCATCGGTATATCCACCGCTTGCCCTTGAGGATCTCTGAAAGTCCCCTGGTAGATCTTTATTCCCTCTTGTTCCAGTATTGCTTCCTCCACCCAAGTTTTGGTTGGCTTGAGGGTTTCTGCTGGAATGTCAAAGGGTTCTGCTTCTGTAAGAGCATCTTTGATTGTCAGTCTTTTTCTCTTTGTTGCTGATAACTTGGCGGAATCCATGGATCCTGTAACTCCAATTTCAGAAGTTAGCGTCTTTTTAGTACTGAAAGCCGAAATGAAGCTTTTAACTATTCAAATGACTTGAAAATTGAAACATGAGCTATTCAGGGCCTAAGGATGCAGGGTAGGTGAAAAAATATGCAAACTGGGCTCAGAATCATGCTGGAGACATCATACGCGTATGTGTCTTTTGTGTCAAAATGACTTCATATTGGTTGTGCTTGTAGCTGATAGTGTATACATGAGTATCATATGCTTGGATTTGAGTTTGGATCCCATTTGGTCAAGTTTTGGCCAGTTTAGTCTAGTTCAGGCTCTTGGCAAAATTTTGAAAGGGAATTGGATTTTATGATCCAAATTGGATAAAACTTGGTGGTTCACCTTCAAATGGCATGTAGATCACTTCTGTTTGGTGGTTGAAGCCCTGAGGTGCCAAAATCACATAGTGAGACATCATACGCGTATGATGTCTTTTAGTGTATTTTTGGACCAAATTTCTCTATAAGCTTGGATTTGGCTTTAGACAGGCTTATTCAGTGGATTTATGAATTTTGGATAGATTTTGGGCTAAAAATGGGTCTGGAGACATCATACGCGTATGATGTCTTTTTCATCAAGTTTTCATGGTATTGATTCTGTGGACTCCCCATGTACTAGTGAAGGACTGTCTCTACTCAAATCTTGGTTTGGACTTGAGTATGTTGGATTTGGGCCAAAAATAGGCTTTGGATGAAGGATTCTCCCTCAATTAGGCTAATGGGGTGATCCACTTGACCAAATGGTTCCAAACTTCATATGTAGCATGTATTAGATATATATAATGGATGTATGATGACAAATAAGCAATTTTGGCTCTGTAAGTGCAAATAGACATCATACGCGTATGATGTCTTTTGTGTCAAAATGGTGCTTTTTGGTTCCAGATAGCTTATAGATGTGTTAATCAACAATCCTACAAAGTTTCAATGAGTTTGGAATTATTTTGACAAAATTAGGACCAAAAATCAATTTTATGGCCTACTTTGCGTCTTTTTGGTTTTCCTTGGGTTTTCTAGCTCCAATTCTCATGATACTTGGTTCATAGGATGTGATTAACATGTGGAATGAGGCTATGCACTCAAATGTTGAAATGGATGTGAAAATCATGCTGTGAGACATCATACGCGTATGATGTCTTTTCTTGAAATGTTGGTCTTTTTGTGCAAAGAATGCTTTGTGCTAGTGCCCTAAGCCCTGCTAACTAGTTTTCAACTTAAAAAGTCATCAGTTTAGCTAAAAAGCCCCCTTATAGGCATTTCAGTCTCCGAAGTCGTCTTTTTGCCTTGGAGTTGAATTTCTTCAACTTTTCTTCTCGAGAGTTGCATTTCCAGCTCATTGGATATGTTGTGAAGCCACCTATTTGGTTGAACTTGACTTTGGCTCCCCGTTCTCCATCTTTCTCCATTTGGTTGCCCGAAAGCGTCTTTTTCACCATCGGTAAGTGAATCAGCTTTCTTTTGGGTTTTGCTTGCAAACATAAGTCATCCATGTATATTTGAAGCTGCTTGTGAAGTTTCATGTCATTTCGTCGTCAATTTTAGCCGTTATGCCAAAATGACGCTTTGTGTGTCCGCAGCCAAATCGGTTGTTCCGACCTACTTTTGGTGATCCAAACCCGGAGATACTCCATGGTTGCATTGCCCTCGATGTTGTTAAGCTCCTTGAGAAGTTTTGTGTCATTTCGACAACTTTTTTCTGTTTGCCTCTTGCAGGCTCTGTTGACCTAGGGTTTTTCAAGTCGTTCTTTCTCAAGCTTTGAGTGTTAGAAACCCATCTTCTATGTTAGGGTAACCCACCTCTAAGTTCTTGCAAGGTTTGGTTAGGCGGTTGTGCCCCTACCTAGCGTTCTTCCCCATTCCCCGTCTGCTCTTGTTTCTTGGTTTTGGTCAGTTTTCGCGACAAAAGTTAACGATAAGCATCAAAAGCTTATGGCAACGAGTCTACCTCTCATGTCTGGTGTCCTCTGAGCTCTCGTAGCAGTCGTAGAAGGCGGTAGAAGGTCGGATGCTCCTATGTGCTCTTTGCTCTCTCCAAGAAGGTAATAGTGGAAATGAGCTTGAAAGTGATGTGAAAAATACTTAACTTCGGACTTCCCGGATCACTTGTTACCAAATTTGACATGTGCTCCTATCTCGTTGTGAAATGCACTTTAGGATTTGAAATTTCTCAATTTGGACTCCTTTTGACCTGTTTCTGAGAAATCTGTCCACTTTGCCAAAATTCTGTCATTTCGGGCTTTCCGCAACTTTTTCAGAATTGTACCCAATTTTTACCATGGGTTGCCCTTGTCATTAGGACCATCACCGTCTATTCTTTTCTTTTTTCTGATCTCATTTCACCTGCTTTTTTATTTTTCTTTTACTTTTATTGAGAAAATCATAAAAAATAAAGGAAAATAGCAAATTGAAGCCAAAAAATTCCAAACATACACAACAAATAGCTGGTAACCCTGTGTATATGAATATACACTTATTTGTGATTTCTGGACTTGGATTACCACTTTTTAGCTCCAAAAACACTCTTATTTAGTGATATTTACACGTCTAGAGACCCAAATTCATCATTTGATCTCTTCTTGTTGCAAAACAAGGTATATAAGGGCATAAATATTATCAATATCCGCAATCAAACATAAAAATTGCAAAATCATGTAAGACACTGTCCTTGTAATATAATTTTTGTTTTTCTTTGTTTTTGGCGCTTGTAGCTGCTTTGTAACTCCTGTATACCTGTATACCTCCCCCCCTCCTAGTCTGAGTCCTCCCGGACGACTATGAAGTGTCTGTGGGTGAAGCATTGTAGTTGTTTTGGTCATAAGTTCCAAATGCAATTGCAGAGCGATGATACAACAGTCTTTCCAATAAAGCTGCTCTTTGTCTGATTGAAGGATTGGTGGTTGGGTTTTGGGTTGGTTTTGGCACTTCGGTAGTAGAATCAGTAGATGGATTCTTCTTTACTTTGTTGTTCTCTTTCACAATCCAAATCTGCTTCCGCTTCACTTGTGCTTGCCACAAACTCTTTGCGACCCAAACCGGCCTTGTTCTTTGTGTTGATTTCCTCGACTTGAAATACCTAGGAGTGTCCGTTGATTGTACTGAAGGGAGTTCCTGTTTACAAATCTTTGGGATCCAAATTTGCTTGCTATAGCTTTGTGCCGTCATGAACTTCTTTGGAATCCAGATCTGTTTCACTGTCCTTTGTTGTTTGGAATCACTCTGTTGTCTGGTATTGAAGACTCTGCTTTCCACCTTTGTGTTCTCTGGCACAACCTTTTTTGGTCTCCATACCAACTTTGACTCCATTTTTTCCCAAGGTTGAGCTGTTATATTATTGCTTGTCTTCCTTATCCACTGTTGGGAATTCCTCGTCAAAGAGTAATCCGGTTGTATAGAAACTTTTGGTTGCCATTGTTTCTTCTTTTTCTCTGGTTGTTGTTTACCTTTGTCCTTGGATTCGTCCTTTGGAGTTGGCTCTGCTCCTTTGGTGAACTTAACTGATTGACTTTCACCTTCGTATTTGATAAGCACTGATTTAGAACTCCAGTCAATCATTGCATTGTATTGCTTCTGCCATGGTTGTCCTAGCAATAATGGTTGTTGTGTAGCTTGGTCTTCAACCACGTAAAACATATGAGGATACACATATTGGTTAATCTGTATATGTAAAACTGTGCATCCGACAGTTTTGATTGAATTCTCAGAGTAACTCTTTAACTCTTGCTTGGCAGTTTGTAGTTTAGTGTCATTTGTCAATTGTCTATACAAACTGAGTGAAAGTAGGTTAGCTTGAGCTCCTGAATCCAATAGTGCTCTGGCTTTGATTTGGTTGGTTCCTACTTTGCATTCAATGATGGGTTCTTCTTTGTCATTATTCATTTCTGTTATACTGACTGCGTTTATTCGTATTGCTCCTTCATTGCGCTGTTTCTGACGCAGTAGTCTTCTTTTCTCCATTCTTTCCTTCGCCTCGGCTTGCGCTTCCTCCACAATCTTTTTCTTTTTCTGGACACGCAGCTCTTCTTGATGTATTTTGAGAAGCATGTCTTGGGTTAGCGGCAAAAGATACTTTTTCACTTTGCATCCACTAATCCAATTGGGCATTTCTTCTCCGTCTAATGTAGCAAGCTTGACGGCTCCACTTGGTGATAGATCTTTAATCACCAAAGGTCCCATCCCTCGCTTTTTAAGCTTCTTAGCATGTTGTTTCAGAGTGTAAACTAGGACATAGTCCCCAACCTTAAACTCTTTAGTCCGCACATGCTTATCAAAAAATTCCTTTTGTCGCCTTTTTTGAGCGTAGATAGAAGCTACTGCTTTTAGGCGAAGCTCGTCTAGCTTTTCCAGGTCATCTATTCTATCAGAAAGCTCGTGCCCTGTCCACTCTAGATCCTTAGCCACCCTTAAGGTTGAAATCAAGAATTCTATTGGTAAGATAGCATTTAGCCCAAAAACCATGTTATATGGGGTCGTTCCTATTGATGTTTTATATGCTACCCTATATGCCCATAATGTTGAATGCAACTTCTGGTCCCAGTCAGTTCTCGACTCAGATACAATCTTCGTGAGGACCGTGCATATGGTTTTGTTTGTTGCTTCAGCTTGTCCGTTTGCTTGTGGATGATACGGGGCTGATTTCCTATGGATTACCATGAATTCATCTAGAAGGATCTTTATCACTTCATTTATAAAATGTGTGCCTCGATCACTCACAATTTCTATTGGTAATCCATATCGTACAAAGACGTATTCATACAGAAATTGTGTCGTGGTCCTGGCATCAGCTTTTTGAGTTGCCTTTGCTTCGACCCACTTTGTTAGATAGGTTAACGACATTTTGAGACCACTTCAGTATCATTTCTATGTTGAACAAGTACGCGTCTGGCATGTCGTCATCTACTCCTATAGGGTCTTCTCCATTCGTCAATCGCGAAAGATGATCAGCTCTAAGATGTGTTTTTCCTTTCTTTACTACTACCGTGAAGTCGAATTCCAGTAAGATAATGAACCATCTCACTATTCTCCCCGTATTGCATGGTTTATTCACTAGGTAGAGCAAGGCTTGGTGATCCGTAAAAAACACAAACTTGTTGGCTAGAAGATAATGCCGAAATTTCTTCACAGCATATATTATTCCTGATTCTTCTCTGCATTGTTGAGCTGTCGACTGGCGTAACAGATAGGAAAATCCATGTTTCCTTCTTCTGGCTGAGCCAGAATGCAGCATCCTATTGCATATGCCGAAGCATCTATATGCACATGGAATATCTTCTCCCAATCTGGTGAGTTCAAGACTGGAGCAGTAATGAGTGCCTCTTTCAATTTCTTGAACGATTCCTCACACTCATCTGTCCATTCAAAGTTCACTATTAGCCTGTAAAGTGGTTGGCCTATTATAGCGTACATGTAAATGAATCGTCTATAATATCCGCAATGTCCCATAAAGCTCTGTACTTGTTTCGCATTGGTTGGTCTAGGCATATCCACTATAACCTTTATCTTCTCTAAATCCGTGGATATTCCGTTTTGTGAGACAATATGTCCCAGAATTCTGCCCTGTCAGACCATAAACACACATTTCTCAGGATTGAGACAAATGCAATATGTCCTACATTTCTCAAATACTTTTCTTAGGTGTTCTAGATGCTCATCTCTCAAAAGAGAATGTACACACAAGTCATCCATGTATATTTCTAGAAACAACCTTAAGTATTCCTTGAAAGCATGCGTCATCAGCCTCTGGAAGGTTGCGGGAGCATTGGTTAGACCAAAAGGCATAACCCGATAAGCATAAATTCCCCACTTCGTTGCAAAAGCTGTTTTATGTTGATCTTCCAGTGCTATGGCTAGCTAGTTATATCCTGAAAAACCATCAAGAAAAGAGTATGCTGTTTTCCCTGATACACGCTCTAGAACATGATCAGTTATCGGCAGGGGATAATTGTCCCGGATTGTTGTAGCATTCACTTTCTTTAAGTTGACACACACTCGGAGTTTTCCGTTCTTCTTGGGTACTACCACAATTGGAGATACCCAATCGGTGTGTTCAATCTCGTATATGAATTCAGCTTCCATTAGCTTATCTATCTCTTCTTTGATTTGCTTAGCAAACGTATCATTATATGTGTATGGTCTCTGTCTGCTAGGCTTTGCGTCTTGTTTCAGTGGGATTGTGTGTTGGCATATCGATGGGTCAACTCCCTTTAAGTCCTTATAAGACCATGCAAACACATCCCTATACTCTCTGAGAAGACTCAAAAGTCTCTCTTCCTCGCCTGGAGACAAATCTGTGGCTATGTACACCGGTCTAGGTGGCTCACCTGGAGCTGCTAAATCAACTTTTTTTGCATCCTCCGGTCCGTCATAAGATTCGTTCTCCTTTCTCTCTCGAATAGGTGGGGTTAATACCACCTTCCTATCCTCTATTGTGAATTTCCTATAGTGAGAGGGAACATCCATGTTTTCCTTGATTTTGGCGTTTTTGTCCTCTCCACTCTCAATTTCTGTCGTCCAAACTTCTTTCAGAGTTTTCTTGAGCTCTCTGTACTTGTTTCTACGTTCTAGCTTGGACTCCGTGTGTTCTCTGTTGCGCTTGTTCTTTTCTGATTTTTCTGTTTCTGTTTTCGTTCCATTCCTTTGAACTCGATTTCTTGAGCCTCTTTTGTTTTTTCGTAAGCTCTTTTGATCATTGCCTCTCATTCTTCCAGAAACCTTGTCCTTAACACAATCTTCCGCCTTTACTAGCATTAGGAATTGATCTTTTCCTCTTATTCTAGGCATCGGATTGGTTCTAACCCCCTTTGTTTTTCTATTTTCTCTATAGCATTTCTGGCGTTGTTTAGTTTGGTTCGGAAAATCATAAAATCGGACATCCGTTATAGTTTCTTTGTTTCCGCTTGAATTGTCCATTGACTCGTTATCTGCTTCATTTCCCCACTCAGGATGATCGGGAATGTCGTGAAACACCTCCTTTTCATCTTCCTTTTCCAGTGTATCGTTCTTTTCAGTTTCTTTTTCGAGTACATTTCTCAACATGAAGTACGGAACCACGTCGTACCCGTCCTTGTCGCAAAATTTCGTTGTGGGACCATCCGGAATTGCACAAACATCTAGGGTTGCTAGAATGTGTGTCCATTCTAATGGTTCAAGCGTGTCCTTTGGAAAGGGTTATCCTATATAAGTTTTGTCTTCGATAGCCCTTTCTAAAACATATTCTTCTTGTTTCAGACTTCCACATTTCGAGGCTCCACACATCCATAACTCCTTGGGTTTACCTAACCAAGCTGGAAATTCGGATCCCACCAAAGTAGCTGAATCAAACTCCTCCACCGGTGTTCGGTTCACATCTTTGTAGCTATGGTCTTTCAGGTTCACACGTGTAGTGGTTTCCATATTTCTCAGGTATATGTGATCGTAGCCCCAATCCTGGACCATTTTCAACTGTTTCATGAATGGTCTTCCTAGTATGATATCATAGTTATTCTCCTTGCCAAAATCGACAATAGCAAAAGTATGTTCGTATTCAATGCCGCAAGAAGTCACTACAACTTTCTCTAATAACCCCATAGGTTTCTCCATGTGTCCATTTGCTAATTGGAGTTTCAACCTAGTCTTCCTTATTGCTGGTTTCCCCCATTTTTTCCAGATTTCTTTTGTAGCAATGGCTACCCCAGCTCCACTGTCTAGTATTGCCATCGTGTTTACTCCTTGGAATTCAACTGGTAAGGTTGTATTCCCCTCTTCACCTTCGCAATATTCTCCGACCTTGTTTAAGGGTACAGGCTTAGCGTTCTTTTGTGGTTTACTCAGCTCTTGTATACCCTCTTTCAGTCTCGATGTTGGGTCTTTTATCCCGAATTTCTCCAAGCATTTTCCTACAGTGGTCCACATATGTGGTCTTAGCCTCAAAAGCTCAGCTAGAGTGATAGTGCATGTCACTGGTGTTGAGAAGATCTCTATCAATCCTTGCGAGTCCATGACTTTTTCTGATGAGATTCTTCGAGAGGGAAGTGCTCTAATCTCGGATTTTGCTTCATACTCTCCTAAGTATGAAGGTAAGGTATTCAGTGAGTGGGTTTGCTCTCCGTTGTTCTAACAGAGCCCCCATCTCCCCAGTAAGATTGCAGATCCAAGTCCACTTGAGATCCTGCCTCAAATTCCACTATGGGAGGGTTCCTGATGTCCTTTTCCCAATTTGTCTGATTAGCTTGGCAACTTAGCTCGTTTACAAAGTTTGCCTCTCTCACTTGTTTCCAAAATTCATTGTAATCCTCATCTCTTCCGTAAGACCTCTGTATGACTGGATGAAAACTCTCTATCTCCTGATCGGTTGTGTTCAACACTATGCGGTCATCCTTGTGTGTATTTTCAGGCTTTTGTGCACTGGGAGTCTTTTCAGCTACCCGTGAAACGATAGTCTCTTGCTGAATTGGGTTTTCCTTTCCACAATTCATTGTTTCTTTTGGTGGTTCTAATAAGGCTTGTGCAGTCTCGATCATTCTCTGGCACATTTCAAGTCTCTGCTTTTCCAATTCCGCGTTTGGGTACGTCATCCACCTCTGTTCTTGTGTTTGGTTGTTCTTTACCCTAGCTTCGGAAGCTCTCATCAGTGCGTCCAATGGTTCGTGTACTTTGTCGACTAGCACTGATCCCCCTGAGCTTAAGCTCGTTGTTTCTTTGATACTTTTTTGTTTCGTTCTTTCCGGGCTCATCTCTCGTTTCCCGTTTTGACTCTCAAGTTTTTCTAATCTATCTTTAGTTCGCTTTAGTTCCTCAGCTAGAATAGCGTCTTCACGTTCTTTTCTCAACTTCATGCCTGCTTTTCTAGCTTTCCATGTGTTTTTCTGACTCCGCGGTCCTGGACTAACCATTTCAATCGCTAACTTTCCATTCTCAGGTTCTCTAGTGGTTTTCTTAGCTTGAGCTCTAGTAACAACTTGCATTGGTATCAGAGTTTCATTTTCAGACCCACTGCTGGTAGGAATAGTTTCTAGCATATTCAATGTCGTCTTTTGCACTTTGTTTGGATTCTTTAAACAATCCTCAATGAAGTGAGTAACCCCACATTCAGTGCAATAAGCGTTAATTCTAATGATTTCAGTATGTGGGAAAACATTCATCAGATGGTCACCTCCACACTTGTAACAGGGTCCTAGTGCTGGTCTTGGTCCCATTTGATTCATCCTTTGTGGATAGGATGGTCTTTGTCCTGTTAACCCTCCATGAGCTTTGAACATCAATGTTCTTGCATCCAAATTGTACCTGTTGGTATTCCAACATTCCCAATCATGCCCCATGGTTCTGGTTGTTTGGGTTCTTCTGTTGGGTAATACACAGTTGGAGACATGTGTGCACCAGATTCTTCATAATAGGCTTGAACAGGCACTAAGGCTTGTTCGTCCTGATTCTCTAAGGTTGTTGCATATCTAATGCCTACTGGTCTTGCTCCTGGTAAAGGTGGTTGTTGTCCCAATACCGGTTGCGGTCTTTCTATCCCCATAGGTCCTGGCACATTTCCCGTTGGATATCAAGGTATTGGATGTACTTGAGGTGGTGCTAATTGAGCAAGAGGTGCATACTGACGCTCCCTTACATACCCTTTGTTGTAATAGCACTCTTCTGTTGGATGGTTTGTCCATTTTTATTCAATAGCACACCATTTCAGTGTTTTTGGAAATGGTTTTTGGTATGGTGCCATCCTTTGTAGAGCATCTTCTATCATTTGCTCTACATTTGGCATGGTTGTTATTTGAACATTCTTTTTAGTGGTAGTCTCGCTCGCTACGGAGGAGGAGCTACTGGATGCAAAATCTATATCCGCTGACACCTCTCCATAAACCGTACAGTTATCCACTAAGTACAATGCTTCTCTCGTTACTTGCTCGAAACTTGTACAAGCTTTCAAGTGCAAGTCCTTCTTGAGAGTGTCGTTTCTCAGTCCCTCAATAAAGAGAACAGATAGTCTGTCATCTTGTGGTCATTCACGTACTGGACATCTCTCAATGTATTGTTTGATGTGAAGTGAAGCTTCCTTCACTTTTTCGTGTTCTCTCTGTTTAAAAGCATATATTTGTGAGACTGTATTCTGCTTAATCCCTCGTTTTGAGAATTCCTCAGCAAACTCTCTTAGAAAATGGTCAATGTCATGGAATCCCCCTATGTTCAGTGGTTGAAACCATGTCAGTGTCGTACCTTCTAGAGTAAGACCAAATCCCTCGTATTGTGTATGGAAATCTGTTATCTGCTCAACTCTTAAGACTTGCTTAAAGAGTGACACATGTGCATACGGATCTCCCGAACCACCATACTTCTTTGGCATACACTTCGCTACTTGAGATGGTCTCATACGTCTATGGTCTGCTACCAATCTCATTGCTCCTGTGTCCCGGCTAAAGCTTTCTCTAGCATCATGGACTTCATGGGTTACCCTTGTCGGTTCCCCTGCCCTGAATCTACTACTAGGAGGTAAATGTGATGGTTCCGCTTCGAACCTTGGACCTGGAGTGGTATACGTGGGGATTGGAACTGCACTACCTCGATTCGTATCCATTGACTCTCTGGAATGTAATGATCCCATTGGTCCGGGCTTTGAGTACTGAGGTTGACTGAAAGAGTCAGCAGCCTGAGTTCTTTGTCCTCCTGTCGTCATTGGGTTTTGCCCTCCATTTGTTGGTGCTGGTCTTTGTGAGCTAGAAGTAACATAATACTGATGTAGTGGTCCCCCAAAGTATGTATATCCTTCTAATTATTTCTTGCCCATTGTTGAGTATTGCCTGCCATACTTGTCGTAAGCGGCAATTTTCACTTCCGATCCCTCTGTGTAGGTAAAGACATAAAGTCTCTTTCGGTCTGTCAACTCTCCGATGTAGGGTTCTTCACATCTATAATAGAGATCTTGCACCCCATTATTATATTTATATAGCCCCACATAGATGTTATCAGTGTTGATCCTTGTAGTTTCATTCTCTCTTCTTAACCTCGCATCAGGGAAGTTCATTATTGGTGCTTTCTCCTCAAGTTCTTCATCTACTTTGGCTTTGGTGCCCATCAATCCCCACTTGTCCACAATGTTAGGGTTTAGGACTACCAAGTACATGGTACCCTCGTCATCTAGATATCTATCTCCGCTATAGCTCACAGGCACTAAGTCCTTGAACTCACTAGGTCTCTCCTCTATCTTTACACAATAGCGGTCCATTCCATCTTTGTAGATCTTGGCACCTTGCTCATTGTCGTACTAGTATTTTATGAACAATAGCTTCATTGTGGCGAAAGGGTTTGATGATCCTGCTGCCATATTTTCTCTGTTGTTCAAGTTGAAGTGTTCCAAGTGTTCGGTGAAAA
Source organism: Adiantum capillus-veneris (assembly GCF_014529385.1). Classification (NCBI taxonomy): domain Eukaryota; kingdom Viridiplantae; phylum Streptophyta; class Polypodiopsida; order Polypodiales; family Pteridaceae; genus Adiantum; species Adiantum capillus-veneris. The sequence continues at coordinate 92,351,325 of NC_140941.1, read as the reverse complement.
TCTCGTAAGATCTCTCCAAAGAAGTATCAGAAACACTTCCTTCAAAGATCGGCTCTAATGGTTGCACCCAACTTTGGTTTACACTTCCCTCGGTTGATATGACACTTGCTGGTTCCCCTTGTTTTGGTTGGTTATTCTAGAGGTTCCTGCCCGATCTCAAATTCATCAATTCCCCTAAAGGACTTTAACTTTTCCGTCTCAGCAATTTGTTTTCCCCAAGTTTTTGTGGTCAGAATTGATCCAAACTGATTGATACTTGGTCAATTGTTTAATCTTGTCAGTTGGACAACTTCTGTTTCATCAAGTGAGAATTCTGTTACAGTTATGCTGAAAAAGACATTATACGCGTATGATGTCTTTTTTCACAGATTTAGACTATTTTGGTTATGCTCACTCTCAGTAGCCCCCTTATGCTCTTTCCACTCACAAAATTCAGTTTGAACTCTGTTTGAGCAAGTTATGGCTAATTTAGGCTTTTCTTGGCAATTTTCCGCTTTTGACTTGTTTTTTGGGTCAATTGTGATCCAAATGGGATGAAACTTGAAATATAACCTCTAGACAGCTATTACAATGGATCTGTGTTGGCAAAGTATCAAAATATGTCCAAAATTAGGTAAAAGACATCATACGCGTATGATGTCTTTTTCATCAATTTGGGTCAAAACTTGATATTTATGCTTCCTACAGTGCTTGTAACAATCTTGTCAGGTCAGATATAAAAAATAAGCAGTGGATGTGCCAAAAGACATTATACGCGTATGATGTCTTTTGTCCCAGATTTTGACTATTTTTGGTTTTAAGCCTTCTCCAATGTTTATAATTGAGTTTTAAGTGTTTTTGTCAGGTTTGAATGTAAAAACAAGATCTGAATCCAAAATTTCCTATTCTTTGCGTTTCTTGGACTCCGACTTCTCTTTTCGGGTTTCTTTGAGTGTTAATGCTCTTGTTTTAAGTTGAAATTAGGGTATAACCCCCCTTTTGAACACTCTGGTAAAGTCAAAATTTCTGTTTTGGTCTCTGTTTGGTCATTTAGACATCATACGCGTATGATGTCTAAAGTTGCAGATTTCCAGTTTTTTGGCACAGAATCCTTCCTAAAGCTTTCTCTAGTGCTCAGCAACTCCCAGATACACAGAAAATTTCTCTGACTTTTGTTTATTGCAAGTTTTACTACTAACTCGACGGTTTAGTGATCTAACATGCAATCAACCATATCAAGCAATTACTCCAACGATTATTAGCTCTAGATCAGGATCAAATGAAGTCCTACCTAAGCTATTCCTAATCATAAAATGGGTTTGGTAATTGTGATTTTAAAGAGATCCACTGCCACTCACGGACTAGCAAATTCTTCTTCTATCAACAACTACTCAACACCAACAAAACAACAAACAAATCTAAGCTAAACTAAAAATACTGTCAACACGGAAGACCCAGGAATACCCCACTTCCTAGTATCTCTCGAGATCTTCGGAGTCCACCACTCCTAGATCTTTTCTAACTAAAGTATACAAAGTAATTTATACGACTCACCTCGTAGGATTAGTCTAAGGTCACCTACTTAGGGCTCTCGTCCCCGGCAGCGGCGCCAAATGTTAAGGCGGTTACGCCGCTAGCGGAAGCTAAATAGCGAGAACTCAACCAACAATAGAATTTGTCAGACGAGGACGAAGCTTGACCCGCAGGCGCATGGAAACAACTAGGTGGGTGTCAAATCACCTACTCGACCTTCTAATGACAATCACTACTAAGGAAATCAAATCTAAGTTCTAAAATACGCAAGTGACTGAAATCCGTACTACGAATGAATGCTATACGAAACAGGATCTAGAATCATTGAATCGATCTCAAACTCAAGGGGAAGTCTATGCACTAGGTAAGAACAACACCCTAAAGACTTGAACTGCAAAATCAACCTATAATCACTCCGTGCGGTAAACGCGTATGAAGACAGGCCGAAAAATACAGGTGACCGAAACTTGACCCCGATGGTACTAATGTGTAGCTCTACTCGTTGTGGTTCTATAGATATGCTTCACGCTCTATTCCGACACACGAGTTGGAAGAAAACTCACACCAAAGCTCGTAGGAACTTACCACACATAGAAGCTGATAGCGCGCACTCTTGGTATCAGTGCGTAGCTCTCGCCGTTGCTAACACAATGGCGGTGTCGCTTCTCCAATGGCGGCTCCGTAGCTCGCGTAGCAAGTAGATAAGACTCTCTCTCTCTCTCACTCTCTCTCAGACACAGTCACGGCGCTCAAAAACTCACTTTGATTAATAATCTGAATCCCCTTAGGTTACAAAACTTTGGCTTATATACCTCAGCCTTGGAGGTGAGAACATCGCTAACTAATTACATCAGCAAGTGAAATTACTTCGGGATTACAAGCTGGAAACTCAATTGAGTCCCGTTACTTAATGAATGGCTCAATTCAAAATCAATGTCGGAAAGACATTTATTACAATCAATGGTTACAAAAATGATGAGTGTGAGCAAAAATGTGGGTGTGATCCTCTGTTGGCTCAACACTGCACTTGCTAGACTTGGACTTGTTGTCAAATTTGTGGATGACAGATGTACAGTTCATGATCTCAGTTTGGTGATGAGATCGTTGCATCTGGGCTTTTGTGTCGTGGGCTATATAAGCTCACTTTGTTTGACAAGTGTGGAATTTTTTTTGCAAATGCAGTTGCAGATTCAAGGGCTATTTCAGATGCAAAACTTTGGCATGCATGTTTTGGTCATCTGAATTGCGTTTGCAAAAATCTGATATGGTTGCTTCTTTGCCACCTCTTTAAGCACGTGTCAAACATGTTTGTGAACCCTGTATTTTGGGTAAGATGAAACGTTCTAAGTTTCCAAAGGATTGTTCAGTTCGGGCCACATGTAGGTTGCAGCTTGTGCATAGTGATGTTTGTGGGCCCATGCAAACTCCGCCCTTGGGAAATTACCTGTACTTAATGACTTTCATTGATGATTACTCCAGGCATGCATGGGTATTTTTGCTTAAAGCAAAGTTCGAAGTTTTTATGTGCTTCAAAAAATTTCTGGCTATGGCTAAAAATGTCTCGAAATGTACTATGGGCACCCTCCGTTTCGATCGAGGGGGGGAGTATATGTCTCATGAATTCAATGCATTTTTGGATAGTCATGGGATAAAACACCAATGTACAGTGCCTTATACACCTGAGAAAAATGGTGTTGCTAAGAGGAAAAATAGGTCACTTATGGAAATGGCACGATGTATGGTAAAAAGTCAAGCTTTGCTGCATTCTTTTTGGCTTGAGGCCATCATGTGTGCCACTATGTACTGAACAGGTGTCCTACAAAAGCTTTGTAGTCTATTACTCCATATGAAGCATGGCATGATAGAAAGCCTTCTATTGAGCACATGCGTGTTTTTGGCTATTTGGCATATGCTTTGGTGCCACAAACACAGCGTAGAAAATTGGATGATAAGGCTGTCAAATGTATTTTTGTTGGTTATAGTGCTGAAATGAAAGGTTACAGGTTGTATCATCCGTAAACAAAACGAATTCTAGTTTCACGGGATGTAGTGTTTGTGGAAATTCTATTTAGCCCTTGCTGTCATGTACTAGAGACAATAATGTAAGCTCACAGGACATTTATGACACTTTGTTGCCTCTTTTCAGTAGTGGAAATATGAATGTAAGTTCCAATGAGGCAAATGTACAGCCTATGGGGGTTTTTGAAAATGTTACAGATCATCCTATTACTGATGCAGATGTACATGATGTACTTGATGAGGAAAGGGCTGAAAATGAGTAGGCTAGAGGTATGCCAAAATGTCTAGTGCACACTTTGCGTGATAGTAAATTGGATGCAACTTTGTCTAGTCGTACTCGTTCAGGCTCTCGCCATGCATCTTATGCATCAGATTATTATGCTTTGGCTATGTCTAGCTTACATGATGTTGAGGAGCCTCTCTCTTTTGATGAAGCACATAATTCAAAAAACTGGATGGCTGCCATGCAATCAGAATATGATGCACTTATAGAAAATGACACATGGACTTTATGTGATTTTCCTCCTGGAAAAAAGTCCATAGTTATGAAGTGGGTTTACAAGTTGAAACACAAGCCGGATGGTGAGATCGATCACCATAAGGCTCGACTTGTTGCAAAGGGTTATGCACAGCAAAAAGGCATAGATTATGAAGAGGCCTTTGCTCCCACTTGTCGTATTACTACTATGCATTCTCTATGTGCATTGGTGCTCATTTTGGTTGGGATGTACATCAATCAGACATTGTTACTGCTTTCTTGAATGGTGACATATTTGAGGAAGTTTATGTAACGCAGCCTCGCGGTTTTGTCATAAAAGGACAAGAGGACAAAGTGTGCAGATGTAAGAAGGCTGTGTATGGGTTGAAGCAATCTCCTCGTGCTTGGTATGAGAAAGCTGACACTCATTTGGCCAAACGAGGCTTTCGTAACAGTCCAACAGAAAGCACATTGTATGTAAAGCATGAGGGTGATGTACTTCTCATTGTGGTTCTTTATGTCGATGATTTGCTGATCACTGGACCAAATGAGAGACATATTGCTAAATTTAAGACTGATTTGAATGCTATTTTCAAGATGAAAGATTTGTGGCTGTTGCATCATTACTTGGGTATATAGTTTAAGCAGTGTGATGGTGGTATTGCCTTGTGTCAAAAAAGTTACATAGAGACATTGCTATGTAAGTTTGGACTTGAGGATTGCAAACGTATTGCCACCCCCATGGAAATAGGTTTGAAATTGAGTCTACATGATGCTGGTGATCCTGCTAATGTCACTCTTTATCAAACTGTTGTTGGCTGCCTCATTTATGTATGCAACACAAGGCCGGATATTCAGTTTGCAGTCTCACATGTCAACAGATTTATGCATAGCCCAAGGTCTAAGCATTCGCAGGCTGTCAAGAGGATTTTCCTCTACCTTAGTGTCACTCTACATCTTGGCTTGTTTTATCCCAAGGGTAAATCATTTCCGCCAGACTTACATGCTTTTTCGGACTCAGATTGGGCTGGTTGTTTTGACACGCGAGCGTCCACAAGTGGTTTTTGTTTCATGCTTGGCAGTTCATGTATATCATGGTTGAGCAAGAAGCAACCTACTGTGGCCACTTTGAGTTGTGAGGCTGAGTACAGGGCAATCTTCACAGCTACGGTTGAGTGTGTATGGCTCAAACGCCTTATGATTTGGGTGTTGGACTGGACACTTCCAACACTATCTACACTGACAATCAGAGTGCATTGGTAGTTGCGAGGAACCTATTTTTTCATGCTCGCACAAAGTACATTGAGGTGCATTACCACTATGTCAGGGAGAGGCTCTCAACAGGAGAGATCAGCTTGGCTTATGTGCCAACACAGGACAACCTTGCACATCTTTTCACAAAGGCATTGTCTCGTGAGAAGCTTGAAGCTTTCCGCAAAGCTTTGGGCTTACTCCCCTTTGTGAAGTGATCATGTCCTCACGGCATGGCACTTCCCTTTACTCATGTGCCAGCTCTTGTTCACCGCATTTCTCCAGGGGGGATTTGTTACCATATACATGTGGTCCTAGTGTGTGAACACACTAGGACTGCTGGGGCATTTTTTCCTCTTTAGGATGTTTCTTCCCATGGGCATTGTATATACGCCCATCACTCTAGGGCTATCTATCTTTACATTGCACACTAAGTAACACACTCTCTATTGTGTGCCTTGAGCTTCCTTCGTCTTCTCCAAGCTGTGTTCATTTATCTGCAACCCTAATTCCAGCACCCTTTCTCCCGCTATTGGCTTTACTTCTAGGACAACATAAAATTGGGTTCAACTTTCCGGCCAACAATTATCCTCCGGAATCCACCCACCCACCGAACCGTTTGATAAATACACATTCTCAAGGTAATACTATGATACTAGAAAACAATATTCAAATCATGTCGAACCAAGAATACCTTTCAAGCATTTGAAAGCAGCATGCAAACTATTGCATACCCTTGCAAATGTGAATTTATCAGGTCGTTCCCACCTTTTTTCTTTATAAATATTTTAACTTCCTTTTTTTATTAATACTAGTAAAATTATCTAGTTATCTTTCAAGCAATCACATATACTTCTCCAAGCATATCCCTATCCTCGTCCCAGGACTCGGGTATCCTGTCTCCTCCGCCACGTGTGGAGGCGATGCCTTTACACACATTCCAATTCTTATTTTTCTTTATCTTGTGTGGGAAAGGATTCAAAGATGATCTACTTTAGGTTTTCTTTTAAATCAATAATCCCGAGAAGAAGAGCAAAGGTCCAGTTGATGAGGACAATTGCGGACTGGCCCATTTAGGTTCCTAGCCTTTCCAAGGTTCCTTTTTACCAAACAATTTGAAGAGTTCCTTAATTAAATCACATCCTTCTCCCTTGTCATGATCCCTCCATGGATCCTTTTCCCCTCGGCATCAGGCCTACCCGGACTAGGCTGATTTCCAAACGCATCCGTGGGTCCCATCCACCCGATCGGGACACACTCCCATTCAATCCCATTTCTAGGGCAATGAATGAACCCGAGCTCAAAACATAGACCAACGGTTATCAGTCCTAGCCAAAAAGGACCATCCCCCATTGTATCCCATAAGATAACACCTGTGCCGGCCTTTTTTTTCAAACATGAAGACAAGTTCACACTTAAATCTTTATATTATGTTAGGGCTATCCACGTCAATCTTCTCGGTAAAGTTTTTAATACTAGTTTAAATTTAGATTAACCTCCTTGAGTTATAATCCCTTCATTCCTAATTCCTTTTAATTTTTCTACTCAAACAACACCTTAATAAAACAACGAATCTCGTGTAAGTTTAGGTTTTGTCTCGTCGTAAGTTTTGAGTTAACCCCGTCTTTGATGAATCCCATTTTGGTCCCTTTTCATCATTTTCCATCCATGGGGCATCTCCATGGAAGCGATGGGAGTTTTATGTTCAAGCAACACGGTCATGACATCCGTGAAGCTATCCCCTTACTCCCCCCTTTGAATTTGCAAAACAAACTTGAAAGTAGATAAACTTGAAATGAACAATGCATATGCTTCTTATAATGAGTTTTTCTTGATGTGTCTATGCATGGTACACACAAAACTTTGAAATGCATCCACTTGCAATCTTGGGCAATTAATCAAAAACTTCCTTTGAGTGCTTATACAAGAGTGAATCCTTTCTATGCATGGTAGTGTAAAATTGTGAAGCTCCTAAGAATGGACATGCTAGTGTATCGTAAAATATGCATGTAATAATGTATGAATGATTAACAATTCTTCTTTAAGAAGGGATTTATGCGTAACTTTACTACCATGGAGAGGATTAATTATGTTGCTAGAAGAGGCTTATGGTTTCGGAACTTTCCATTTGGTAATAGGGAAAAGAGGAGATGATTTTATTGGATTTAAGTAAGCATGAAAATAAATCTCTTTCAAGAATGTAAAATAACAAGATAACCTTATCTTATGGGTATATTGTAGGGTCTTCTCCTCTTCCAAAATCTCTTTCAAGAATGTAAAATAACAAGATAACCTTATCTTATGGGTATATTGTAGGGTCTTCTCCTCGCTTTGGAAGAGGAGAAGAGCAACGGCGAAGTGTGTTGACATAGGGTATATTGTAGGGTCTTCTCCTCGCTTTGGAAGAGCAACGGCGAAGTGTGTTGACATAGCCGGTTCTTTTTTGCTTCACTGTGCTTGAAAACCACTGATTTGGCTATGGAAATAGAGAGAGGCTAAGAAAAATTTAAGCTATGGAAAGCTTGTAGGTTAATGTGAGCTCCCCACCCCGTCGTCTCAAACGACGGATCTGATGGTAAACCTGATGGCCACTATATCTACAGCGGAAACAAACAACGTGGTTTTGGGTTCAACTAGCGGAGATCTCTCATCACCAAGTGAATCAAGTTCGATCCTACTAGCATCAAGATCTAGTTCCACCTCGCAGGGGAAACGTGTCTAATCAATTATCGGTCCTAAAACCCACCTTCCAAGAGAAGAGAAGTCTCAAGTGCCTTTTCCCCCATAGCTTTCAGAGGCACGTACACTTGAGACTTCGCCGCTCTTGGGGCATTGAGTAATACTAGCGTCAATTTATAGTACTATGGGGACGGAGAGTTCCCGACCAATCGGGACCACCCTTTTCATAGGCATTGGCAACCCGAGCCAAGCCCCACTTTCCACCCCATACTCACACTTCCTTTGTTACCTAATTACTACCACAATGGTTGTTCAATATATAAGTTCTTTGTTTATTTTTCCGATTCACAAGTTATTTAATAGAGCCCTTCAACCAGTATTGCAAAGCGGCACCAACATAGTAACTCTTGTAAAAATTCACTCAAAAACTCTTCATTTAAAGTTCCAATGTTGTGGAGGCACAAAATCCCCGAGCGAGTGTTTACTCCACCTGTTGTCACCTAGTTGCCCATACAACTAGGTTGTCCACCACTTAACAGCAGTCGTGGACTTCCACCGCTTAACCAGTAGTCATGGATATCCACCGCTTAACCAACAAACGTGGATTCAAGAGCCCTTAACCAGGAACTCTAGCTCCTACGAATAACTTCGCGAGCTGCCCCCTGTGATCAAGAGGGGGTTCGGACTAGATCAACATTGTAATTCAAAATGAACTAGCTGAGCTAAATTTCCCCTAGCAATCAATCTTTCCTACTTCATACAGTATATTGCGAAAGCATTCTTTCCTACTTGAATATACAATACAATAAATTTAAATGATGTGGTTTCCGTTGATTTCCAACATGTTGGGAAATGTGTTTTTCATCCTACCTTATCGAATGCAATGTTGCTTTAACAAACTTGAATTAAAAATGTGACCTACTTCCACAATTTCCTCATCATTGCTCCGTGAGTTGGCCGGTACTTGGTCGACCAAGGGAGCCTTTCACTTCCCATTCGTGTTGCTTGTCCCAGCCTCGCGCTCATGGGAACCACCGAACCGAGTTCTCTTTACCGGGGCCATTTTATACTCACTACTTAAATTGACAACTTGGAAAAAAAAGAGCTAATATTCGAGAGCAACATACGACCAAAATGACATATTAGTTTCAATAAGAAAATCCCTTTATACGAGAGGTTTGATTACTTCAAGACATAGAGATTTTTGATAGCACCTTACTTGCTCTATGGGAATTGGCCTTAAGGTTAATTATTTAGCCTAGATAGTTAAGAATTTCAGGTTTCTTCTCAATCTATTTACTAGAGATGATTTCGGCATGCTTAACCACTTCCTAATGCAAGTAGAGGCTTGCAGATTTACCGTATGCATAGGTGAGTGGGTTTCTCCCTTCCTAGAGATTAATGATGGATTAATTTCACTAATTACATCCTAACCTATGAGCTAATTGGTTCTAATTTAGTTGTTTAAACATTGTGTGGCAATAGAAATCAGTTGACCATCTCTACCTCAATGCCAACTTGTTCTTAATTACAATGGTGACTAGCGGTTGATTCCTTAATCATGCATTAATCTATGATTAAGAGAGACTAATTGCTGGCATGATTACTAATTAGATTAAGATTTATGCAATAGATCATGGATACGGAGAACTAGGGAGTATCCATTGAGTAATTTAGCTAGGGTTATGCACAATAGATGCAGGATTAAGAGAATATTGGAGAGAATTGCAACAAGCATTAATTACATTGGATATTACTGGGATTAGGCTGAATTCCTCTTGAAATTCTGATGCAATGGACTCCTCGAGATGAGAAATGGGCAGCACTTTCCTCCTTAGCTCTTCTTCCAAAGGCTATGTCTGTCGGCAACACCTCCCCAAGGTACGTGTGTGTATAGGAGTGTGTGTGTGTGTGTGTGTGTGAGCATACATGTGTGCTTGTGTGTGTGTGATCATGGTCTTATAGGCTCACAAGCTGAAAAATTCAAATTTGCCTGCTATATGCATCTGGGGGAGTACTCACTTCATGCATGGCAGCTCTAGTTGCATACTTACCAAGTGTCCCAACCTGCTCAAGAGCTCACTTAGTCTCTCTCTCTCTCTATCTTGCATGGAGAGTAGCGCATGAGTCCTGTGAGTGTGTGAGGACGCCCTTTTGCTGCCAGATTGAGCTTCCAGTGATCAGGGGTTGGTTCTCGCACCGTAGCCGAGCCCCGGTGCTCCCTGCACAAACCTTAGGAAAATTAATTTTAACCTAAGACGAGCAATACGAAACATAATTTTAATGCCGAAACTTGCTATACTAAGCTCTAACTAAGGTGTCTTAACCTGGGCACCTACCATATTTAGCAGCCCGCGGCGTCAGAAAATGCATTTTTTTTCAAATTTGGGATGTAGGTGCAGTTTTTCGAGACGGTCAAAACTGACGAGTCGGGTGACCAAAAACTTACTATTTTTGGGAAATTTCCACAAAAATTATTTTTATTCAGTTTTGGAAGCTTTATGACATTCTAAACATCATGGCATCGACAGATTTTGGAAAACTGCTAAAAATAGTAACGTTTTGCAGTAGTAAGGTTATTTTGTGATACAAGGGTGCTCTTTAGCTCGGGGTCAGAGATCTTACAACCTCCCCAACGTGAAAAATTTGAGATGTCCTCATCTCAAGAATACATCTGGATAAACTCTATGCTAACTACTTAGGTACATATATCCTTTTTCTAAAGTAAAGACATCCTTTGATAATAGAATAGTCTTTAGCTTTATGCATCTTATTCTGCTAAACTTTGATGAGATCCTGGTGCTTGAATTATTGCTCACTAGGATTAGTAGTTGCAGCATACAGATCTACTCTCTCATCAGCTTCGTCACCCACAGTTGGTTGTCTCACTGCGGCATTAGCGAAAGCTCTACTTCCTTGTCCTATGTTTCCTCTTCCTCGGCCTCCTCTTCCGTTTGGTTGACCTCGCCCGTTGACGTTCAAAGGTACATTATTAGCATCGGATGTTTGAGAAATCCTTTTTGGACATCGGGTTTTGTAATGTCCATACTCCTGGCACTCAAAGCATCTTATATTGGGAAACTCGGTAGCTGTCGTAGTAGCTACTACCAGACGATGGTCGTATGCATGGTTGATTGGTCTGTTACTCCAGTTTTCTGTCCTGGCCCTCTTTGAAAAATAGTATTGACTATCTTGGGTAGTCCTTTGAATCTCTTTAGCTAACGGTTTGGCCCTTAGCAAGGCATCTTGCAGAGTTGCTGGCCTGAGAGCTTCTAGTCGGCTGTTCAAGGGGTCGATGAGTCCTTGGCAGAACCGTGCTACTTGCTGTTCCAATGTCATCCTAGGAGCATATCTCTGAAGTGTGATGAACTTCGAGTAGTATTCTTTGACAAAAGAAGTCAAGAAGTGAGAAAAACTCATTCATCTTCAAGGCTTTGTGAGCGGGTGGTAAGTATCACTCCATCATAGCAGTCTTGATGTCTTCCCATGACTGGGAAGATCCCTTGATATCCAAGTCCATGCAATGTTGTTTCCACCAGATCTTGGCATCGCCAGACAAGCGAAACATCGCAAGCATGGTTTGGCTCTCGGGTTGAGTTCCCGCAGCTTCGAAATAGTCGTCCATTTCTTCCATCCATACTTCCACATCTCTCTCCACATTAAATAGTCGTCCATTGCTTCCATCCATTCTTCCACATCTCTCTCCACATTAACCCCTTCGCCTTTAAAGGTTGGAGGTTTAGCTTGCTTAAGGAGAAGCTTTTTCTCCTGAACGGCGGTATATAGCGCAATAGACGGTACCTATCCAATGGTATAAAACTCATTACTATAGCACTCTTCTCAAATGAACCTATGCTTTTCCATTCTCAAGAAGAAATTTAACTTTTTGGACTTAACCAGCCTACTTAATATGTACACTATCACAAAGGATTCAACCATTTCACCATTAGTTTAAATTCCATTGAATACATCCAAAATTTTCTGATAAATAATGGTAAAAACTTTACTCGAGAGCTTTGATCCATACTTATAACTTTATGTGCATCAACAGGCTACCTGCCCGCAGCACTAGTCGCACCAACGATTTCTCAAAAAACATCATGTGGAACCCATTGAATCCTAACAAGCTCAACAAGTAAAACTGTTTAACATCACTCAAGAGACAATCCACTAGACAAATCCAATGTCATTATTCTGGGAAACATCATGCTCAGGCTTTGAGTACGAGCTATCCTACTATCCCTAATTTTTTTAAAAAATTCAAACAACATCATTTTCGAGTTCGTAAACCTATAGCTCTGATACCAGGTGTGAGATCCCCACCCAGTCGTCTCAAACGACGGATCTGATGGTAAACTTGATGGCCACTAGATCTACAGCGGAAACAAACAACGTGGTTTTGGGTTCAACTAGTGGACAATCTCTCATCACCAAGTGAATCAAGTTCGAGCCTACTAGCATCAAGATCTAGTTCCACCTCGCAGGGGAAACGTGTCTAATCAATTCTCGGTCCTAAAACCCACCTTCCAAGAGAAGAGAAGTCTCGAGTGTCTTTTTCCCCATAGCTTTCAGAGGCACGTACACTTGAGACTTCGCCGCTCTTGGGGCAATGAGTCATACTAGCGTCAATTTATAGTACTATGGGGACGGAGAGTTCCCGACCAATCGGGACCACCCTTCTCATAGGCATTGGCAACCCGAGCCAAGCCCCCACTTTCCACCCCATACTCACACTTCCTTCGTTACCTAATTACTACCACAATGGTTGTTCAACATATAACTTCTTTGTTTATTATTCCGATTCACAAGTTCTTTAAAACAGCCCTTCAACCAATATTGCAAAGCGGAACCAAGATAGTAACTCTAGTAAAAATTCACTCTAAAAATCCTCCATTTAAAGTTCCAATGCTCTGGAGGCATAAAATCCCCCAGTAGGTCTTTACTCCACCCGTTTTCGCTTAGTTGTACATACAACTAGGTTGTCCACCGCTTAACCAGCAGTCATGGACTTCCACCGCTTAACCAGCAATCATGGATTCAAGAGCCCTTAACCAGGAACTCTAGCTCCTGCGAATAACTTCGTGAGCTGCCCCCTGTGATCAAGAGGGGGTTCGGACTAGATCAACATTGGAATTCAAAATGAACTAGCTGAGCTAAATTTCCCCTAGCAATCAATCTTTCCTACTTCATACAGTATATTGCAAAAGCATTCTTTCCTACTTGAATATACAATACAATAAATTTAAATGCCGTGATTTTCGTTGATTTTCAACATGTTGGGAAATGTGTTTTTCATCCTACCTTATCGAATGCAATGTTGCTTTAACAAACTTGAATTAAAAATGTGACGTACCTCCACAATTTCCTCGTCATTGCTCCGGGAGTTGGCCGGTACTTGGTCGACCATGGGAGCCTTTCCCTTCCCATTCATGTTGCTTGTCCCAGCCTCGCGATCATGGGAACCACCCAAACGAGTTCTCTTTACCGGGGCCATTTTATACTCACTACTTAAATTGACAACTTGGAAAAAAAAGAGCTAATATTCGAGAGCAACATACGACCAAAATGACATATTAGTTTCAATAAGCAAATCCCTTTATACGAGAGGTTTGATTACTTCAAGACATAGAGATTTCTGATAGCACCTTACTTGCTCTATGGGAATTGTCCTTAAGGTTAATTATTTGGCCTAGATAGTTAAGATATTCAGGTTTCTTCTCAATCTATTTACTAGAGATGATTTCGGCATGCTTAACCACTTCCTAATGCAAGTAGAGGTTTGCAGATTTACCATATGCATACGTGAGAGGGTTTCTCCGTTCCTAAAGATTAATGATGGATTAATTTCACTAATTACATCCTAACCTATGAGCTAATTGATTCTAATTTAGTTGTTTCAACATTGTGTGGCAATAGAAAGCAGTTGACTATCTCTATCTCAATGCCGACTTGTTCTTAATTACAATGGTGACTAGCGGTTGATTCCTTAATCATGCATTAATCTATGATTAAGAGAGACTAATTGCTTGCATGATTACTAATTAGATTAATATTTATGCAATAGATCATGGATACGGAGAACCAGGGAGTATCCATTGAGTAATTTAGCTAGGGTTATGCACAATAGATGCAGGATTAAGAGAATATTGGAGAGAATTGCAACAATCATGAATTACATTGGATATTACCGGGATTAGGCTGAATTCCTCTCAAAATTCTGATGTAAGGGACTCCTCGAGACGAGAAACAGGTAACACTTTCCTCCTTAGCTCTTCTTCCAAAGGCTATGTCTGTCGGCAGCACCTTTCCAAGGTACGTGTGTATAGGAGTGTGTGTTTGTGTACTTAGTGTGTGTGTCTGTGTGTGTGAGCATACATGTGTGCTTGTGTGTGTGTGAGCATGCTCTTATATAGGCTCACAAGCTGAAAAATTCAAATTTGCTTGCTATATGCATCTGAGGGAGTACTCACTTCATGCATGGCAGCTCTAGTTGCATACTTACCAAGTGTCCCAACTTGCTCAAGAGCTCACTTAGTCTGTCTCTCTCTTGCATGGAAAGTAGCCCACAAGCCCTTTGAGTGTGTGAGGGCGCCCTCTTGCTGCCAGATTGAGCTTCCAGTGATCAGGGATTGGTTCCCGCACCGTAGCCCCAGCCCCGATGCTCCCCGCACAAACCTTAGGAAAATTAATTTTAACCTAAGACGGGCAATATGAATTAGAATTTTAATACCGTAACTTGCTATACTAAGCTCTAACGAAGGTGTATTAACCTAGGAACCCACCATATTTAGCAGCCCACAGCGTCCAAAAATGCATTTTTTCAAATTTGGGGTACGGGTGCAGTTTTTCGAGACGGTCAAAACTGACGGGTCGGGTGACAAAAAACTTACTATTTTTGGAAAATTTCCACAAAAATTATTTTTATTTTCATTTTTGGAAGCTTTATGACACTCTAAACATCATGGCATGGACAGATTTTAGAAAACTGCTAAAAATAGTAACTTTTTGTAGTAAGGTTATTTTGTGATACAAAGGTGCTCTTTAGCTCGGGTTCAGAGATCTTACAGTTAAGAAAGAGAAGGTGAAGAGTGTAATGGTAATTTGGATTATGGTTATGTCTTTTCTTGAGGAGAGAGGTGTGTGTAGGGAGTGTGTGTAAAGGAGGATTAGCATTGGCTTTCATAGCTCACTATCAAGCTTGCACTATCAAAATGTGAAGAGAAGTGAAGTAAAATGAAGTGAAGCAAAGTGAAGTGAAAAGTGTTTAATGAGTAGGGAAGGCTTGCTTTTAAGCTTAATTTTAATTTGATAAGGCCCTTAACTTATCGTGATAAGTTACTTTTGCATATCTTGATATCTTTTCTTCCTTTTCAAAGCTTCTCCAACAAGCTACTTATGCAAGAAGCTACTTTTCCAACAAGTGGCCTATGCAAGAAGCTACTTTTCCCACAAGTGGCTTATGCAAGAAGCTACTTTTTCAACAAGTGGCTATTTTTTCAATTCAACGAGTGGCTTTTGCAACAAGCTATTGTTCAACACGTGGATTTTTCAAGAAGCTGCTTTTCAACAAGTTACTTTTTCACCTTACCCTTATTCTTTCTTTGTTTTCTTATGTAATATTATTTTTTCTTGAGATAAAACTAATATCACATGCATTGGTTATATCCACGTTCCCATGGTGAAAATCAAAAGTGTCTCGTGGGGATAGCTTTGCATTGGTTATATCCACGTTCCGATGGTTAAAACCAAATGCGTCTCGAGGGTAGCTAGGGTGTTTCACTATAGTCCAATTTTTTTTATTTTTTTTTTTAATACTCGATCGTATTCGAAAAGTCGACAGCTTAAATATATCATCAAGAGTAAGGACTAAGAGGAGGAAATTACTCTCTCTCTCTCTCTCTCTCTCTCTCTCTCTCTCTCTCTCTCTCTCTCTCTCTCTCTCTCTCTCTCTCTCTCGCTCTCCCTCTCCCGTGTACTGCCTCGTTGTCGTACAGCTCCGCTTCCAAGATGGGAAAAGGAGAAAAGAAATGCAAGCTAAGATTCTTTGAAGCATGCACATTTATTGAGCAGTGACTAGGGCTTGTCAACAAGCCAAGTTTAATGATTAATGTATGCCAGATGCGGCTTTAAAGGGCCAATAGATGCCTTAATGATGCTAAAAAATACTATGCTTGAAAAGAGCACAGATGGCAGATTAAGATCAATAACTGTAGTGCTTGAAGTGCTCTATCGTCCTGTCTTTACGACTCGTTGATTGGAGCTACGGTGCAAAAGTTATGGCAGTTTGAAGTTTAAGTCAATTGTAGATCCGTACCAGAGTGGGTAACTGCAGCTCAGGATGGGGGTTAATGACGGTTTCGTACCAGTTTGGTCCGCTCAATCGGTGTGCCATGTGGGAACTTTAAGCTTCAATCAAGGAGTGCAGGAAATTGATGCCATACTTGGCAATGCTTGACTTAAGTTGCATGACAGACGGCTAATGGATACACATGCTTTGGAAGTTAAATATGCTAAATGTGGTGCTCGTACGGAAGCACATAAGGTATTTGAAGAGCTTCGTGTTCGGAATCTCATCTCTTGGAATGCAATGATCACGGGATATACCCAACAAGGCAAGGCTAGGAAGCTGGCTATTTTGAGCAGATGCAAAGAGAGGAAAACTCTCCGAATGCAATCACTTATACTTGCATATTGAAGGCATTCGGAATGGCACTATCGAAAAAGTAATGTGGGCATCAAAATTCCTGAAGAAATTGTTAGTCAAGGACTGCTGGAGAAATATGCATTAGGCAAAATTTGGACTCCCAAAGGGGCCTTATAAGGAGTTTGACTTCCTCTCTCATGTCCAAAACGGGCGTGCGATCATTTTTTTGCAAATCAACTCTAAACTTGGCGAAGATTTGGCAGTTAGAATCTGCTCTTCAACCTCTTTCTATTGATATATAGCACGCCACGAGATTCCTCATATTTTGAAAGATTCTATACCGCACACCCCTTTTGGACATGAGAGAGGAAGTCAAACTCCTTATAGGGCCCCTTTGTGAGTCCAAATTTTTCCTAATGTTGTGATTGTCATTGCTTGCTCGATATGTATGCCAAATGTGGTGCCCTTACAAATCTTAAGGTCGGCCCAAATGAAGTTTGGCCGCCCAAAGGTCGCCCAAGAGTTTTTTCAATAAGGGTAAGTGGGAAAAAGAAGAGGAAGGGATGTCGTGAAGCGGCAGGAAGCACACCGGCAACAGGAGGGAGGAAACTTGAGCTCGCGGCGTCCATTCGGATGCTCAGACGGGCATGGCCATGAAGCAAAAACTCGTCACCATCTTGGGGCGACCCCATTTGGTCCTAGCCATGCAAGGTATGGAGCACCTCGACGTCTCGCCTTGCCATGTCATTGCCTTGATTCTCGGGCCACGATAAACACGGTGCCATGACTGATGGGGCAGGGCAAAAATAAGGTCATAAAGCAAAAGAAGGGGAGCATGTGTTGAAGATGATGAAATAGGAAACAGAAGGAAGACAGCAACTCAGAGTAGGAAGAAGATGGAGAAGGAGAAGACACAGAGCTTGTGTACGAGATCTCTGTAGTCTCTCTCTTTGTATTGGAATAATAATAATGTGTATACAAACTCAGAGCTACAAAGCTTATATGAAACCCTAAGAGATAAGGTGTCCTTTCACACCAGATGTCCAGGGGGAAAAACCCAGTGGGAGAAAAGTGCCCCTGGTGAAGCGCGTATACACACTAACACTACTACATGTCTACAAATCCCCCCTGTAGTGATAGTGTGAATCCGTACAAGGTAGCAGATCATCATGTGTATGAGAGTAAGCCCAAAGCTTTTCGGAAAGCTTCAAACTTTTCTCGTGATAACGCCTTCGTAAATAGATCTGCAATGTTATCCTGTGTAGGACAGTAAGTTAGTGTGATCTCCCCTGCATGTAGCCTTTCCCTGACATAGTGGTAGTGAACCTCTATGTGCTTTGTTCTTGCATGAAATACTGGATTCCTTGCAACTGCCATAGCACTCTGACTGTCAGTGAAAATGGTAGTGGGTGCCTGTTGACACTCACAAAGATCTGCCAATAACCTGCGTATCCATACACAATCAACTGTTGCCGTGAAAGCTGCCCTGTACTCAGCTTCACAAGTTGATGTAGCCACTGTGGGTTGCTTCTTGCTTAGCCAAGATATACATGCATTTCCCAAGAAAAAACAATTGCCACTTGTGGAATGTCGTGTGTCAAAATCACCAGCCCAATCTGAATCGCTGTAACCAAGAAGCTGCATAGAACTGTGCTTTCCATACATATCCCCCCTTGGAAAGAACATGGCAAGATTAGGGGTACCTGAAAGGTAACGAAGTATGCGCTTCACAGCCTGCCAATGATGCATACCTGGGCTGTGCATAAATCTGCTTGCTTGTGAAACCCCAAATTGAATGTCTGGACGAGTGTTGCCTGCCAAATATATCAAGCAACCAACCGCTGCTGCATAAGTATGTACATCAAAAGTTTCTCCAGCATCATGCATGCTCAACTTTGATCCAGTTTCTACGGGTGTAGAGATTGGCTTACAATTTTGCATACCAAACTTGTCCAAAATTTTATGCAAATATTTTGCCTGCAACATGTATATGCCATCCTCTGATTGCACAAACTGAATACCCAAGTAATAATGTAGCAAACCAAGATCAGACATCTCAAAGGTTTTTCTCAAAGCATCTTTAAATGCTTCAATTTCATCTGCAGTATTGCCTGTAAGAAGCATATCATCCACATAAAGTGTTAGCATAATGAGAACTCCATCTCTCTTTTTGACATACAAAGTACTTTCTGTTGGACTATTCTGAAATCCCTGGCCAATCAAATAAGTATGTATCTTCTCATACCATGCTCTTGGAGCCTGTTTGAGACCATACAAAGCTTTACACAATCTACATACCTTTTGCTCTTGACCTTTTACAACAAAACCACTTGGTTGACTTACATAAACTTCTTCCTGCAAATCACCATTCAAAAAAGCAGTTTTGATATCCAACTGATGCACTTTCCAACCATGATGAGCAGCAATTGCAACTAGTGATCTAACTGTGGACGCACGAGAAGTAGGAGCAAAGGTTTCATCATAATCTATGCCTTTCTGTTGCGCATAGCCTTTTGCCACAAGCCTTGCTTTGTACCTGTCAACAGTACCATCTTGTTTCCTTTTTACCTTAAAAACCCACTTTGTACCAATAGGCTTTTTACCTGTAGGCAAGTCCACTAGATCCCATGTATGATTCTTATGAATAGAATCAATTTCTTGCTGCATAGCATCTTTCCACTGAACACACTCTAAAGCTTGTTCAAATGAATCAGGCTCATCTGCATCACAAAGAGTGCTAAAGCAAGCCAAATCTACTTGCTCTCTGCCAAAAGTAGTACCAGCACGTGTTTTCCGTGGCAACGGTGCATCCAACTTGCTATCCTGCAAAGTTTTCTGAACCCATTTAGGCAAGGTTCTTTCTTCCCTGAGAACTTCTTGCTCTTCACGCACAATTTCCTCTACATCATGAGGTGTCACATGCTGATCAAAAGATTGATCAAGATTATCAACCTGTTGTGAATCTTGATTTTCCACAAAAGAAGGAAGCAAACCTTCAAATACATCATGTGTCTGCATATGAGGTACATCAAAAGCAACCATAGGTTGAGCAGTAGTTTCTGCAAAAATTACATCACGACTTTCAAAAATCTTGTTTGTAGCAGGATTGTAAAGTCTATAACCTTTACTTCCACTACTGTACCCCACAAATATACATTTGATTGCCTTATCATCAAGCTTTCCACGTAACTGCTGAGGGATGTGAGCATAAGCAAGACAACCAAAAACACGAAGATAACTGACTGAAGGTTTTTTGTCATACCAAGCTTCATATGCAGTAATGGTCTTCAAGGCACGAGTAGGACACCTGTTCAAAACATGTGCTGCACAAGCAACTGCCTCCATCCATAGCTTATGAGGCAAACTCTTAGCCTTGAGCATACATCTAGCTGTCTCCATTAAAGACCTGTTCTTCCTTTCTGCAACACCATTCTGTTGTGGTGTGTATGGCATAGTGCATTGGTGTTTAATGCCTTTCTTTCCCAAAAAATCCTTAAATGCACCTGACATGTATTCACCTCCTCGATCGGTACGAAGAGTCTGTACTTTGCAACCTGTTTCATTTTCAACCATGGCGACATAATGTTGAAAAACTGCAAACACATCTGACTTTGCTTTGAGTGGATACACCCAACAAAACCTGGAAAAGTCATCAATGAAGGTCACAAAATAAAGGCTGTTTCCTATAGATGGCGTCCTCATAGGACCACATACATCACTGTGTACAAGCTGCAACTTTCGTGTCGCTCTAACTGAACCATCCTGCGAAAATGCAAATCTGTGCATCTTTCCAAGAACGCAACCTTCACATACATGTCTTGGTGGCATCTCCAATAAAGACAAATCATGCACCATATTATGACGTTGTAAAGTCATCAAACTGCCATAACCAACATGCCCAAATCTAGCATGCCACAACTCAGCATCCTGCATGGCCTGAGTCTTTGTTTCTGCAATACATACCTGAATCTGCTTTTCATAACGATCTAGCACAAATAGTCCATTTTCCAGCGTACCTGTAGTGATAAGAGAATAGCCATTCTCTCGATCTCGTACAACACATCTGTCATCCTCAAAAATGACCCGAAGACCATTTTTTGCAAGAGAGGATACAGACAACAAATTCTTCTTGATCCCTGGAACATATAAGACATCTGGCAAGCATAAATCTGAACCATCTGAAATGGTAATCAAAATCTTACCAACGCCTTTGATTGGATAAGAAGCATTATTTGCACATGTCACCTTCTTTCCTGCTGGAGCTGCATCCAATGAACAAAACAAATCCTTCCTTGAAGTAATATGCCTGGATGCACCACTATCAAAGTACCAAATCATTTGTGTCTTGTCAACACTGTAAGCAGAAAAATTTGAACATACTACAAAAGCATAAGAATCCTGCACAAAGTTTGCAGACTCTTCTTTAGCTGTAGAAGAATCACCAGAAGCTGAAACAACCAAACTTGACTCTTTCTTCTTTTCTTTAGCAATTCGCTTTTTACACTCACTAATGTAGTGACCAGGTTTCTTGCAGTAGTGACATTTACCTTTCTTCTTGGACTTGTCTGAATCACCTTTAGACTTCTCTGAAGACTGTCCTGCACCAGACTTGGAGTGATGAGCACTCTCTTTACCCCTGTTTTTGTTCTGTACAACAAGAGCACGATCCATACCATCCACCTGTAAAGACTTGTTCTTACGTGATTGATCCTCCTGCAATAGCAAAGCCACTAACTCTTCAAAATGAAGAGGGTCAGGATTAGCTCGCAAAGACAGAGTCAAAGAAGTCTGAAAAGTCAAATAAGATGGTGGTAGTAAATTGAGTGTTTTGGAAACCAAGTCCTTCTCTGGAATCACTTCATCAATGCTAAGCAATTGCTCTTTAAGATCCCTGATTTTTGTAAGATGCTCGACAATATCGTCACCTTCGTCCATCTGTATTTTGTCAAGTTGTTTCTTCAAAAACTCTATTCTGGCAGCGTTTCTTCCTCCAAACATAGCTTGCAGAGTGTTCCAAGCATCCTCAGAAGTTCTGCAAGATCTGATATGTGGTGTGATTGTCCTCTTTATGGTTAAGGCAATCACAGCCATAGCCTGTGCATCTTTAGTATCCCATCTCTTTTGCTCTGGAGTGACTTGTGAGGGTCCTGCACCAACAGCTGCACCACGACCAGGCGTGGCAGGTGCAATGCTACCTGGACGAACTTCATCTCCAGATACATAATCCCACAATCCTTTACCAACCAAAACATTTTTGGCCATAAAAGACCAAAGAGAATAGTTGGTACCATCCAATTTGTCTTCGGATGTAAACGCACCAAAAATCTCTTTCTCCGTAGATTGAGCCATACTGTAGATGCACACAAGAGAGCAAAAGAACCTCCAAGAGATTCACAAATCTCCTCTCCAATCCAAGCAAAACTCTACACAAAATCTCAGCACAAAGCTGAGACAAGCTGCTTCCCAAAAGAACTGTTTACCTGAAGAAAATCTGTCAAAAAGCACACCCTCTTGATCTAAACGCCTCCGAAAAGTAACTTCTGCTATGCTGCTCAGAACAAAATTCTAAGGGCTCGAACGGCTTCGGAAGGGGGGTAAAACCCCAGGTCGCCTGATCAGAATACTCCCGGAACGTCGAGGATGCTCCCACGAACAAATTTTCCGAAAACTGTCTGAAAACTGCGATTGCGCGCGCGGACGCGAAAACGCAAGTAGAGGCTCTGGAAATCACCTCGCTCTGATACCAATTGTTGAAGATGATGAAATAGGAAACAGAAGGAAGACAGCAACTCAGAGTAGGAAGAAGATGGAGAAGGAGAAGACACAGAGCTTGTGTACGAGATCTCTGTAGTCTCTCTCTTTGTATTGGAATAATAATAATGTGTATACAAACTCAGAGCTACAAAGCTTATATGAAACCCTAAGAGATAAGGTGTCCTTTCACACCAGATGTCCAGGGGGAAAAACCCAGTGGGAGAAAAGTGCCCCTGGTGAAGCGCGTATACACACTAACACTACTACATGTCTACAGCATGAAGGTGTTACAAGGCAAGGAAAGGAGGTAACAAAGAAAAAAACTTTTTCTCCCTCTCGTCCTCGGTTACCAAAGCAAGAGGATATAGCAAGGAGAAGACAAGAAAGGAGATATTAAGCAGGGAGAGGATGAGTCTCTCAAGAACGAGTCTGAGAGGTTCATCGTCATTGAAGATGTAGCAAAAATTGATACCTATTTACCTCCCACTGGTTGGTGTACATGAAAAAAGCAAGGAGACTCTTTCTCTTGCTCTCGTGCTTGAAAACCAAGGAGAGGACGGGTCTCTCTCCCTCTCAACCTTGATGCAACAAAGGGTAAGAAGAAGGTACTCAAAGACAAAGTTCTTTCTCTCTCGCTTTCAGCCTTGGTGAAGCGAGGAAGGCGGAGAAGGAGAAAAGTGAGGAAGCGGATGGCAAGTAGCAGGATCGGAAGAAGGAAGCAAGGAGTCGGAGAGGAAGCTAAGAGGCGGTCTCTCTCTCTCTGAAATCTTAAGGAAAAGGAATCCGACTCCCTCTCATCCCATAAGGAGCAAGTAAGCCGACTCTATCAAGCTTGGTAAGGAAATTCATCAAGGGCACATAGAGCCTGAAGATAAATAAAGCAAAAATTTGCAGCTTATTGTTGGTATTTGAGACAGTAGGACAGAGAAAGATCTTCAAATCTATCGAAGTAGGGAAAGATCGACATAGAAAGAGAAAATTTGCAGAATCCAAGGGGCACTTGAAACATTTAAAGTGGCAAAAGAGAATTTCGATTAAGGTCATCAGCTAGAGATTGATTAATCATCATATAATCCCTGTGTTGTTAACATCCTAGTTAATTCTGTAAAAAAAGGAGCTTAAACTCCTAGATAGCAGATGATCCAAGTGACAGTGCTGTTAACAGCTCTGCTGGGCTTAGAATTAAGTTGTACTCAAATCATTATTCAATTAATTGAAGATTACGGTGATTGCATGAGCTTTCGGTGTTTGCTATTCTTTCTCTTTCACACCTCTCATAGCTAGAGGCCCGACGCCTACTCGGCTCACATTTCGAACACATATCCCCCGACATCTTTGGTGAGCTCGACGTGAAACGAGTCGGGGTGGGAGGTAAAGATGGAGAATTTAGAGCAGATGATGAAGATGATTGCAGAGTTAAGTGCAAACGATTCTGATGATGAGTCAACAATTCCATATTTTTAGAAGATGTTTCAATTGGTTCAAGGTTTTCTTTGCTTGAAATGGAGACCATAAAGAAGAAAAATGAAATGGATGAACCTTTGGATGCAGTTTTAGATGTGGTCTACAACGAGAGGCCAATCTTTGATGGATACGATCCAGAGGGCTACCTAGAGTGCTATGAGTTGGAAACCAAGGTAAGAGGGATACCAGAAGAGTTAATGATCAGATCTTTTGAGCAATTAGTGAGTTCAAATTTGAAGGAGCAGATTCAAGAGGTTACCAAAGCTTGCAATGATGATTGGGAATATTTCAAAGAAGCTATTGTAAAAGTAAGTTATGAGCATTATGAAAGCTATCAAGAACAGGGTCCAAGTCTACCAAACTACGCAGATATTCAAGAACAAGTACGATCAAAATTAGAAGCTATGATTAATGAGTGTAAGATACAAGATGCTACCTTCTTACAGGCTAATGATGAAGACATAGTTAAAGCTTTGTATGAAAAGTTGGGTTTTGCAGATGCCTTGCATGAGGTAGAAGTATTTGAGGGTGAGGCTTTAGAGCCTCAAGATACACAGGTCGAATTTTGCAAAGAGCTTATACAGGTAGTACAGGAGGAAAAGAAATCAGGGGACCAAAACAACAAATTGGCTGAATCTCAAGAAGAAATTGTGCAGGTGAATGAGTGCAGGCATATTCATGTAGACATGAAAGAAGATTCGATTACAACTGATACTTTTGCTACTGACTCAGAATTAGAGAAATTTTTCTAGAGCAGATTCTACCATAGAGTTGATTAATGATACTAGTACAGATTCTACCATAGAGTTGAATGATGATACATATGTTATAGGTCAAAGCAAGGCTACTGCTGTTGAGACCAGCATGATCATGGATTTGGGTATACCAGATTTACTGAATTTGGATGTACCAGATTTTGGGGACTTGGCTAAGCAAGAGTATGTGCTTAAAGATCTGCAACATGTTGGTTAAGAGGGGGTGCAGACTCCTTCATTAACAAGTTATTGTGAAGCCAAGCTACCAAAGTGGAAAATTGGTCTTGAATGTGATGATGATGAATCAGAGGGGGTGCAGACTCCTTCTTTGACAAGTTTTTGTGACCTAGAGCTACTGATCTGGCAGACTGATCCTGAATTTGTTGGATATTTAGAGGGGGAGCAAACTTCTTCTTAATCAAGAATTTGTGACACAGGGCTCACACTATGGTAGAGTGATCATGAACTTGATGATGCTGATTCAAAGGGGGTGCATAGTGAAGTGCAATCTCTTGGTGTTGAATATGATTGATTTCATTGTGCCGATGATATAGACATGGCAATAGATAAAATTTTCAATGTGCATGCTGAACTTTGTGCTACAAAAGTGCAAAGATATTTGGATGAGGGTGAAAGACTTGAAGAGAAGTTTACAATAGATGTATTTAGTATGCATGTCATATGTGGAAATCTTACTTTACAGCAGCCTGAGATGTGCAACATGGAGGAACCTTTTGAAGCGGTGGACCTAGACCTTATGTGCTTATTGGACGAAGTTTTGGAAGTTCTCAAATACAGATGCTAAGGATACCAACAATCTAGATTCATGCATGGGCAAGTTTTTTCAGATGCAGTTGATGATGACCTTATGCAATTGTTGGATGATGCTCTGCTTGATTTTAAGCCTCTACAAGATAGAGAACTGTTTTCTGATGCATCTTACGAGCCTAATGAAGAACGGTTTTGTCAGAGACTTGATGTATTCAGATACTCATGATTGGGATTCCAATACTAGTGAGAGTGAGGGTGCGACGAGAGTGAGATTGCACAGGGGATATGGCAGTATCTAGTTCTACCTGATGCTGTATGGGATCTGATGTTACCCTATGATATAGGAAATTTTGAGCTAGATTTTGACCCAGGAGGTGACATATATATGCATGGTCCGGGGCAATTGACTTATATGCCATATGATCCAGGTGGTTTTCATGAAGATTTGTGGATTAATTTATGTTTATGCTCTACTAATTGGAAATTCTTGTATTATCCCTATGATCCTGGAGGATGGTGTAAATTGTTTAAAGGAATGCTCACAGTGGGGCAAATGATTGGTTTGCCTTTTGATCCTAGGGGCTACTGAAGTGCAAGTTGCACATTTGAAGTTGTTGTAGCAGGTTGCATAGTACAAGGTTTTGGTTTCTAGAATATGCAAAATCAAAAGAGTTTTTGGTTATGCTTTCAATAAGATTACATGGCTGGCTTCCAGTTGACTTCTTTGGACAATTGATGAAATATCTTCACATCTTTTGAGTTGGTTCTGCTACCAAAACTTGAAGTAAAGGACTTGACGGCCATTCCGTGTGCAGACAGAGTAAGGCATACTTGAGCTTGACAAGGTTCCCTAAAGCGAGCTTAATGGTCAATCCGTATGCATCATTAACTGGAGCACTTGAGTTTGGCAGGGTTCACTAAACATGTTTTCCATAATTGAATGCTTTTTGGAGATACGACAGATACAGTTCAAAGATTTTTGATAGACAGCTACCTAATGATTAAGCTAGAACATAGATGATAGGGTATAAGCCTTATATACTTTTTCATACATTTACCAGCTATGTGAGCCTGATGATGGCAAGAGCTTAAGGTACTTATAACAGATGTAGATTGGAGTACAGTTGGCATAGACCGGAGGCTGCGTAAGTTCAAAGGGGGTGGATGTCGTACAGCTCCGCTTCCATGATGGGACAAAGAACAAAGTAATGCAAGCTAAGATTCTTTGAAGTGTGCACATTTATTGAGCGATGATCATGGCTTGTTAACAGGCCAAGTTTAGTGATTAATGTATACCAGATGCGGCTTTAAAGGGCCAACAGATGCCTTAATGATGCTAAAATGGACTATGCTTGAGCACATATGGGAGATTATGATCTAGAAATGTAGTGCTTGAAGTGCTTTATCGGCCTGTCTTTACGGCTCGTCAATTGGAGCTACAATACAAAAGTTATGGCAGTTTACCTTTTAAGTCGATTGTTGTAGATCCGTACCGGATTGGGTGACCGCAGCTGAGGATGGAAGATTATGATCTAGAATTTTAGTGCTTAAAGTGCTCTATCGGCCTATCTTTCCGGCTTGTCGATCGGAGCTACGGTGCAAACGTTATGGCAGTTTGAAGTTTAAATCGATTGCAGATCTGTACCGGATTGGGTAACTACAGCTGAGGGGACAAAAATGAAATGAATCCATGGGCTTGAAGTGCTCACTTTATGGATCGTGTTGATCTTTTCAAATCAATGATTGGAGTTTCAATTACCAAGATATTTCACTAAGGGCCGGTGATGGTTTCGTACCAGTCTGGTCCACTCGGTTGGTGTGCCATCTAGGAACTTTAAGCTTCAATCAGGGAGTGCAAGAAACTGATGCCACACTTGGCAATGCTTGAATCAAGCTGCATGCCAGACGGCTAATGGACACACATGCTTTGGAAGTTAAATATGCTAAATGTGGTGCCCATACGGAAGCATATAAGGTATCTTAAGAGCTTGGTGTCTGAATGTCGTATCTTGGAATGCAATGATCGCGGGATATACCCAATAAGGCAGGGCTAGGAAGCTGGCTATTTTGAGCAGATGCAAAGAGAGGAAAACTCTCCGAATGCAATCACTTATACTTGCATATTAAAGGCATTCGGAATGGCACTATCGAAAAAGTAATGTGGGCATCAAAATTCCTGAAGAAATTGTTAGTCAAGGACTGCTGGAGAAATATGCATTAGGAAAAATTTGGACTCACAAAGGGGCCTTATAAGGAGTTTGACTTCCTCTCTCATATCCAAAACGGGCGTGCGGTAAATTTTTTGCAAATCAACTCTGAACTTGGCGAAGATTTGGTAGTTAGAATCTACTCTTCAAGCTCTTTCTATTGCTATATAGCACGCCACGAGATTCCTCATATTTTGAAAGATTCTATACCGCACACCCGTTTTGGACATGAGAGAGGAAGTCAAATTCCTTATAGGGCCCCTTTGTGAGTCCAAATTTTCCCTAATGTTGTGATTGTCATTGCTTGCTCGATATGTATGCCAAATGTGGTGCCCTTACAAAGCTTAAGGTCGGCCCAACTGAAGTTTGGCCGCCCAAAGGTCGCCCAAGAGTTTTTTCAATAAGGGTAAGTGGGAAAAAGAAGAGGAAGGGATGTCGTGAAGCGGCAGGAAGCACACAGGCAGCACGAGGGAGGAAACTTGAGCTCGCGGCGTCCATTCGGATGCTCAGACGGGCATGGCCATGAAGCAAAAACTCGTCACCATCTTGGGGCAACCCCATTTGGTCCTAGCCATGCAAGGTATGGAGCACCTCGACGTCTCACCTTGCCACGTCATTACCTTGATTCTCGGGCCACGATAGTCACGGTGCCTTGACTGATGGGGCAGGGCAAAAATAAGGTCATAAAGCAAAAGAAGGGGAGCATGAAGGTGTTACAAGGCAAGGAAAGGAGGTAACAAAGAAAAAAACTTTTTCTCCCTCTCGTCCTCGGTTACCAAAGCAAGAGGATATAGCAAGGAGAAGACAAGAAAGGAGATATTAAGCAGGAAGAGGATGAGTCTCTCAAGAACGAGTTTGAGAGGTTCATCGTCATTGAAGATGCAACAAAAATTGATACCTATTTACCTCCCACTGGTTGGTGTATATGAAAAAAACAAGGAGACTCTTTCTCTTGCTCTCGTGCTTGAAAACCAAGGAGAGGACGGGTCTCTCTCCCTCTCAACATTGATGCAACAAAGGGTAAGAAGAAGGTACTCAAAGACAAAGTTCTTTCTCTCTCGCTTTCAGCCTTGGTGAAGCGAGGAAGGCGGAGAAGGAGAAAAGTGAGGAAGCGGATGGCAAGTAGCAGGATCGGAAGAAGGAAGCAAGGAGTCGGAGAGGAAGCTAAGAGGCGGTCTCTCTCTCGCTCTCAAATCTTAAGGAAAAGGAATTCAACTCCCTCTCATCCCATAAGGAGCAATTAAGCCGACTCTATCACGCTCGGTAAGGGAATTCATCAAGGGCACATAGAGCCTGAAGATAATTTAAGCAAAAATTTGCGGCTTATTGTTGGTAATTGAGACACAAGGACAAAGAAATATCTTCAATGCTATCGAAGTAGGGAAAGATCGACATAGAAAGAGAAAATTTGCAGAATCCAAGGGGCACTTGAAACATTTAAAGTGGCAAAAGAGAATTTCCATTACAGTCGTCAACTAGAGATTCATCATCATGTTAATCCCTGTGTCGTTAACGGCACAGTTAATTCTATAAAAAAGGAGCTTAAACTCGTAGATAGCAGTGTTGTTAACAGCCCTGCTGTGCTTAGAATTAAGTTGTACTCAAAGCATTATTCAATTAATTGAAGATTACGGTGATTGTCCGAGCTTTCAGTGTTTGCTATTCTTTCTCTTTCACACCTCTCACAGCCAGAGGCCCGGCGCCTACCCGGCTCACGTTTTGAACACATATCCCCCGACATCGTTCGTCGACGGCTAGAGAGGCAACTGATATCTCTCTCATTCATGCGCTTCATATATGAGGTTATTTCTCCTTGATCGAAGAGCTTTATTCACAGCGTGAGTCTCTCTTGCTATGTGCTAGCAGTTGTGTGCTGAGGGTGTTAGGAAGGGGCCAGTAGGTAGGAGTAGATGTTGTGAAAATCAAAAAAATGAACCAAGCACTAGCGAAGCTTCCACTAGTGATATGCTATTAAAACAAAAAAAAAGAACCAAGCACTGGCAATATTGCTAGTTCTTGGGTTTTTCTTTTTTTGTAATAATCTATTAAAAAAAAAACCAAATATCGCTAGTGCTTGGTTCTTTTTTTTTTGTATCTTAAGACAGTCTCTTTTAGGATAGTTTCCTACCATGTTAAAAGCCTCTTCTTCTACTTCTTCTTGTAAGGTGCTGATAGACATTTTTTGTCTCTCCGTAATTGCTACAATATTTTGGTGGAATTTTTTATATCCATCTCCACTCTGAATTTAAAGCGGTGTGGTCAAAAGAGAAAATGTGGACCAAGAGCTAAATAATCACCTCAATGGAGCAACCACCGGTGAGCTAGGATGTTTTGACTGGACCCCAGTCTGCCCACTTTTCTCACAAGTAGCCCATAGTCTTCTCTCACCTCTTTCCACACTTCTACACACACACACACACACACATTCCTCTAAACCCCTCACTCAAACCTACACCTTTCATGGTTTCTCTTATCTTCTTCACCATTAACCTTCCCTCTTACTCCCATAGCTCTCATATGATCTCTACATGTACATACACCATCTCTATGCCTCTCTCTATTATTTCCAAAGTACAATTCCATGTTACCCCTTCTCTATATACATAAATTCAGCATGTAAATCATGCTTAACCTCTACAAATTGAGAAATCTCATCAACCAAATTGCCATTTTCATTGCGGTAATCAACCTTGACGGTGGTGGCATAAAGAAGAGAAGAAGAAGAAGATGATCGATAGTCATTTTGAGAACCTACACAAGTAAGTACTTCTTCAAGCTTTACCATCACAAGGATTTCCTCACTTCATTCAACCATCTTACTTCAACCATCCACCTCATTCTACCCAGTGTAAATATATCATTAACTGTCTAGTGATTACTAACACTAACCACTAACAGACTAACACAAAATAGCCATTGACCTAACCATAAAAGACACCTTACCTCAAGACATGTGCATAGTAACTCTCTCTCTCTCTCTCTCCTTCCTTAAAACTCTACTTTCACCTTATCTACCATCAATAATGCTCTCTTTTGAGCCCACATCTATGACTCAAGCAGACAAAGAAGGCCTGCATTGTTTTGATATTCAGAAAAAATCATAATCTTGATTTGTTAGCTTGTAAATTAAGATTTCCAAATAATCTTAATGAGGGTCTCCAAACTATAAATAGACCCCTCTCATTCTTGTAAAACGACCTGCACTATCTCACACAACACCCCAACACTCTATGCGTGAGGAGAGACTTAGGTGTAGCAACCGCTTTGTGAGCTTCACTCTTGGTGTGAGAGAAGCTTTGAAGCTACACATTGCAAGTGAGAGAGCGTGAGTTAAAAATCTCAGAACCACTATTGTATATGTTCCTCCATCATCAATAAATTGAGGTTTGGTGCATCAAAGGCGTGATTCGACGTTCAAATCTTCGTCCTTCCACTTGTGCGGTACGGTTTAGTGAATTCAAGGTGACTTGTGTATTTTGCATTTCTATCGTTTGATCTTGTTTAAGAAAGTGTTTTAGTGTGTTTTTCATTGTCAATTTTGTGTCTATTGTAAGAGGGTATTGTGGTGAGAGGTCTCCCACACCCTAAGACAATGTGAGTGTGTTGGCAATGTTTAGCATTCACTAAGCATTGAGTTAGTTTTGTACAAGATCTATGATAGCATCATAACGAACCATCTCCATTTGCAAGTCATAAATAAGGTATTATGCAAGATCCATTCCTCTCTCTCTTCCCTTTTCTCTAGCTCTCTTTGGTCCATTTTGTGTGTGTCTTGGTGTGAGGTTGGTGTTTTGTGGTGCATCTTCTTGGTTGTGAAAAAATCTCTCTTGCGTCCTAGTTCGCATACCATAACTAGGTGGTGCACCTATCTTGTTTGGGTTTGGCTATGGGTTTGTTGTTTTGTTGAGCTTGTGGTTGCCCCAGCCCCAATTGAGCAGCACGGGAGTCTTGAGGGGTGTTTAGAGGTCGCCTCTCTTGTTGCCCGTCCCGGATCGCCTCAATTTTGGTGCCCCCACTGAGGAGGGCTTGTGTATCTTTTTGTGTAGGTTCAACCTTTAGCATAGTCAAGTAGTTTTCATGAATCACGAGAATTTGTATGATCCTTTTATTCCCATTGCAACGCAAAAGGTACACATAATTGTTAGTACTAACTTGCAATTTCAACATGTAATTCGTAGAATTTTAGGTCCTCTTAGGTTGGCCAAGATAAATGCTTCAGTAAATCCTTTTATTTTGACTCTCATTAGGTACGACCTTAGTTTGGACGTCTATACTTTTATTTTGTTTTAAGCATTAGGTCATGCATACACAATGATAATGGCCCAGGAATAGAGGTTTTCCTCTTCCATTTCACTCCACACATTAGAATAAACATTGCAATTAGTAGAAAAATCCATTTTCAACAACGTATGGTGTTCATGTTTGGTGCCCAAAGAGTAGGAGAAAATTCTCGCGTCACCAAACCCTGTCATCCTGCCTCTTATTGATTATCATAGGCCATTTGATGTGAATAGTTTTATTTTGTTGTAGAATAGATTGCAATTTAGAAAATAGTATTGTGTAAATCATTTTAAGAGAGAAAAACAAAAACATTTTGTCACTTTGAAACTGATTCAATGGAGGCCCAACGCCAAATGTCCGGATATCCTCTTTTCTTTGGAGAGCTTGGAGAGGATGTAGAATTATTTTTAGCAAATTTCAAGATTTCTTGCCGTATCAAGAGGATAGTAACTGATCAAGAACGTATACAAATATTTGAGGTGGTCCTTAGGAAAGATGCTAGCACTTGGTTTGACTCTTTGCCTGAGGAAGTTAAAGGGAATTACACGGAAGTTGTGAATCATTCCAAGAGATACTTCTTTGATCCCCAAAACACTCAAAAGCTATGGCAAGACATTGTTTCTCACAAACAAAAAGACTTAGATAACTACTACATATATAAACAAGATTTTCTACGTATTTGGGATGTATGGGTGAGAAATGTTGCTAACCCTGGTGATGGTGCAGAGTTCCTAAAGAAGGAGACGATCATAGCTGGTCTCTTTTCCACACTCAAGATAAAAGCTGAGGCAGGTGCACCTGCTACCTTTGACGCAGCTGAAACTAGGGCTGTTGAGAAGTATAGGAAACTCAAGTGTCTAAGAGGAGAGGTTCCAATAGAGGGTCCTAGACCTAAGGGAAAATTTCAAGCATCAACACCCAGAGAGATTCCGAAGGTAATAGTAGAGGTAATTGAAAAGTTAAATGAATCCTTAACACTAGGTTGGTAATGGGACACTTTTATGTCCTAGGACACTTTTATGTCCTGTTAAGTGACCATTTTCCTTGAATTATGTCAAGAGTTTCAAAATGGATTTTGAGGTGCTATCTATCTAGAAAGTTGTCTCATGAGCTGAAAAAAACTCGACATTTTTTTGGAATATCAATTCCATCTTTAACCTTGTTCTTGCACAACATTTCACAACCTAAACTGTGTAAATAAACGGGTCCTGTTTTTGCCTTTTTTCAACTTTTTGCAACTATACCACTCTAGAATTCATGTTTGTGAGGTCTATAATGCTAGATAACTATCTTTAGTAGTCCTCAACATGTCCTGATGCTTCTAGGGAGAAATAAATATTAAAGTTGTAAGTTATGACCAAATTACAAAAATTGTCAAATCCTGTCTTTTAGCGAATTTTAGCTCTTCTATGATTTTTTTGGTGGATTTCATGATATCCAAATGCATTTTTTATTTTCTATGTCGCATATTGTAACGTAAAGCTAATATTCCTTGAGTTTTGGGGCACCTAATACCCTATTTTTCATAGTACACAACGATGGTTGATTTTTTCAATTATAGAAGAAAACGAAACATTCTAGTATATCAAGTATAGCTTTTTCAATATTGTTAGTTTCTTGTGACAACTACATGCATTTTGTAGGTAGTAACCATATCTAGTCATAAGCATCAAATTTGGCTAGATATTGAATAGTTTCTATGGGATTCTACAACTCATAATGTTGAACCCAGGTTTTTCATGTTTGTTGTATTTAGCACTTCATCTCTATCCCCAAGATTCCTCTTGGTAAGAGATGTATTATTCTTTTGACATGCTCCATGGCTCCTTATGAACATAAAGGACAATAGGGAACTAACAAAACATGCATATATTATTTGTATTGAGCGTGGCTATATAAACTTTGATGATAGGTTTGCAGAATGGTAGAAATTCAACTTTTTTGTACCTATTTATTTTGGCAAAACAAAAAATAGTGAGTGAGAAGCAATCATATGTTCTGATCACCAACCCATTGAAGTTAACTAGGGAATTTATATCAAGTCCTACAAAAATCCATAATCTTATTTTTATGCAACAAAACGTAAGAAATGACAGTTTTGATGAAAATGCACTGGTCCATCAACTTTGGAGGCTTGGTGTGACCAAAAGATGAGAAATTTTACAAGTTTCTTATTTTTTCCATGTGTAGTAGTCCTTGAACTATAGCCTCATGAAAGGATTTTACAAAATGAGTGGATCTACTATGGTTTTGGAGGGTTTTTTCAAAACCCTGAAAGGACACTTTTATGTCCTGTTAGGTTACCAACCTAGTGTTAAGTAACTTGTCCATTCACCTTGCACAAGTCGTAGGTCCTAAGGGACAAGCAAAGAAGTTAGAAGAGCGAGAGCCACCACGACCTAGGAGATTCTTGCAATGTTGGAATTGTGGAGATTCTAGACATGGGATGCATAATTATCCTTGGCCCAGTGGGGAGCTAGGGAGACCTAACTTGAATTACACAGTGATGAATGCAGGTGAAAGAACTAGTCAACAACCACGGCTTCTACAAAGGACAAATGGAGCAAGACCACCTCCACGAGGAGTGGAAGGAGTTCCACCTTTGCCAGACCCAAATGGGCATGTGGTAGAGGTGACAAATTCCAATGATGTGGACATGGAAGCAAATGGCATTAAGCGTGGCCGTGGAAAAGGTAAGGAGAAAGAAGGAGTCACGTCACAAAGTGATCATGGACGAGAAAAGAAGGCAAAGGAGACCAAGGAAACCAAGAGGACTCGACGTCGTATCAACCTCCAAGACTTCCCTCTTGGACATGGTATGGCTCCGTACAACTTGTTGGAAGATGTGAGAGGTAAGGGTCCTGATATCTCATGGCCTCAATTTCTTGCATTATGTCCACAAGTTAGGAGGGATTTAACAAAGCCAGTTAGCACTAGGAGAAAGGTAAAAGAGAGCGTGCTTGTTGTAAAAATTGCACAAGATGAAATGAATGAGGATATTACACCTGTGCTAGATTGTTACATCAAAGGAAGATTGGTTAGGAAAGGTCTAGTGGATGGGGGTGCACAAATTTGCATCATGACAGAGGGACTCATGCAAAGACTAGGCATTCACATCCATGAGACACCTGAAATCAAAGTCAAAATGGCAAAAAATAGCAAGGCTAGGTGTGTAGGCATTTGTAAAATGTCTTTGTAGAGGCCTTTGGCATTAAGAAGGCCGTGGATTTTTATGTTATGTTGACCAAGGGAAGTGGTTATCCATTTATCCTAGGAAGACCATGGCTAATGAAAATGCGAGCTTTGCAGGACTGGGAGAGTGGAAAAATAATTTTCAGGAATGAAAATCATAAGAAGGTTGTCTTTGACATGAAGGAGCAAAGCCAAGAGGAGCTCCATGAAGAATCATCTCAAAGTGAGACGGAAGAAGATTGGACCGATAACACTTCAGAAGAAGAAAGTAGCGGTAGCATTACTGAAGAGGAGTCTTCCATCAAAGTCATGGGGGTAATGTTTAAGCCAACCAACCAAGAGACCTCTTGTCAAGGTTTGGAGGAGGTAGATTCCCAAGAGAACCAAAATGTGGAAGATGAAGGAATGTTAGAAGGTATGTTGTCTAAAACACTTACAAAGGATGAAAGAGAGGAGTTCAAAGGTGTGTTAAGGAAATTTCTTAAGCTTTTTGCTAAAGACTACACCGATGTGCGTGGAGTAGATGATGTTCAACACAAGATCGAGCTAAAGCGAGAGGCCAAACCTAAAGCTCAAAAGATACAAAGGCTAGGAGTCATCAAGGAGCAGGCTTTACTTAAGGAGGTAAGAAAGTTTCTAGCTGTAGGTTTTATCTATCCAGTGCAGAATTTGGAGTGGGTCTCTCCCGTTGTTGTCACTCCCAAGAAGAACGGAAAGTGGAGGGCATGTGTGGATTTTCGTCCCCTAAATGAGGCAACCAAAAGAGATCACTTTCCTCTACCATTCCTCACCTATGTGGCACTTGTCGGGGTTGAGTTGACCTCCCATGTCGTAAAGTTTATTTAAACCTTCTTCTACCTTTTGTAGATGCAATGATTTTGAGCTATAAATGCTGAAATCATCAATGAACAGCCTAATTGACTTTCTAAAGAATGCTTGAAACACCATGTTCATGAAACATTGGAAAGTTCCAGGAGCATTTGTCAGGTCAAATGACATGACTCTAAAAGCATAACAACCCCAAGGAGTGATGAAGGTTGTTTTCAATTGATCCTCCAATGCAATCTCTATTTGAAAGTAACCTGCGTAGCCATCACACACGGTGTACTTCTCGTGACCAGCTACTTCATTTAGTATCTCATCCTAGATGAAGGGATCTTGCTTGGTCACAAGGTTTCCTATAAAGGTATTGAGGTGGATCCTTCAAAGGCAAAGGCTCTTATTGAGTTACCATCACCGAAGAGTCTTAAGGAGGTCATCTCATTCATTCAAAATGTGAAGTATATGTGTTAACCCTCACGGCACACGGACACCCTATCACCTACGATGGACGCGTATTATGTATTTGGTAGAGTCAGGTACCAGGCTTGTCGGACCAATAGGGAAAGGTAGAGTGATCGTCGATGAGAGGCGCACTTTAACTTGGACATTCAAGGGATTAGTTGGCTAAGCATGGGCGCCCAAGTGTGAATGGGGTGAGCTCCTATAAAAGCCAACTAAACCTAATTTTTACTCATTCTCTCATTTGTGCAATTGAAGAGTGCTCTTGCTCCATCTCCATCTTCTTCTTCTTCTTCACCTCCTTGTGTGTGTGTGTGTGTGAGAGAGAGAGAGGGAGGGAGAGTGTGTGTGCGATCGAGCATTACGAAGGCACGACGGCGGCGAAGCGGTTGAGCGCGGCACGACTGCAGCTTCTTCTTCATCGCGGCGAGGAATCCACCACGAAGGCGAGCGTAGAGCGGTGAGTGACACACCCTTTGTTCTCTTGAGCTTGCTAGTTTAGGCTTGTTGTGTGGTTGGAGCCGTTTGTGGCTCGCACACGGTGTATTGGCAAGTCCCTTGCTTCGACAGTGCGGCAAGGAGCGCACATTTTTGGCGTCGTTACCGGGGATATGCCCTACACTAAGCTCGGTTAGCACTTTACGCTTCCTTGTGGTGCAATTTCTATCATAGGAAAGGGAGGGAAGGAGTGTGTGGAGATTTCTGTTTTTTGCGTTTTCTGCATTTTCTGTCAAGTTTCAATTTCTGCTATTGTCAGGTAAATGGAAATAAAAGGTTGGTGCATGGTTTGAGGCAAATAGTGCTTGCAAATGGACCCTTTGAAAAATGGGGCATTCGGATGCTATGGGTCCTTTGCCTAGAACAAAGAATGGTAAACTCTACATTCTAGTGGTTGTAGACTACATGACTAGGTGGGTAGAGGCTCAAAGTGTAGCAAGGATAAATGGGAGAACAGTGAGCAAGTTTGTCGTGATACTAATATTTTTTGTAGATTTGGCACACCTCTAGAGATTGTTTTGGATGATGATCCGGGGTTCAAGAAGGGTTTACTCACAGAAGTTTGTGAAGAGCTTCACATTCTACATCGTCATAGCACACCCTACTACCCACAGTCAAATGTTTTGGTGGAGAAAGCTAATGGTATCATTGTAGGCATCATTAGAAAGATGGTGCAAAACAAAACAAAGTTATGGGATGACTTCTTGGATGGTGCCTTGTGGGCATATCAAACCACATATAGGGAGGCAACAGAGTTCACACCATTTCACTTGGTGTATGGTCAAGATGCTTTGCAGCCTATCGAGCTCAACATCCCAACAATAGGGCTTCATGGTAGAGGTGCACAAGATGATCAAGAGGTATAGATGGATCGACTTCTCACACTAGTGGAGCTTGAGTGGAAAAGAGAAGACGCTTACGAGTGATACAAAAGAAAAGCTACACAAACAAAGGAGAAGCTTGACAAGAAACTCAAGGACAAAGGCATCAAGGAAGGAGAGCTTGTGCTAAGGTATGACAATCGCCTTCACAATCGTTTTGATGCCAAGATTGAAACTAGATGGCAAAGGCCATACATAGTCAAGAAGGCTTTCAATTCAATTTACTATTAGCTTATGGACTTAAATGGTAAAGAGCACTCCAGGAAGCTAAACGG
Source organism: Adiantum capillus-veneris (assembly GCF_014529385.1). NCBI lineage: Eukaryota > Viridiplantae > Streptophyta > Polypodiopsida > Polypodiales > Pteridaceae > Adiantum > Adiantum capillus-veneris. The sequence goes on along the minus strand of NC_140941.1, from coordinate 92,313,383 downwards.
GTATCACTTGAAGCCCTATTTGAGTAGCCTTCTACCAAAGGATCTACCGAAGGACTGTCAAAAAGCGACTATCTCATGTAAGTTTTGCTGCATGAAGCATGAGTGTGACAAGAATCCACACAATGAAAATCATGTCAAGGGACTAGATATCATAGAGGACTCAAAAGCACTCTCTTTGCGAAAGATGTTGTATGATGGTACATGAATATACCATCATCTTGGAGGAGAGCTAATGATAGCCGTTTTTCGGCTCTTCGTAATTGCCATAGTATTTTGGTGGGATTTTTTATATCCATCTCCACTCTGAATTTGAAGCAGTGGTTAAAAGAGAAAACGTGGAACAAGAGCTGAATAATCACCTCAAACATTTTGGTGATTTTTGGAGAAACCACCGGTGAGCTAGGATGTTTTGAGTGGACCCAGTCTGCCCACTTTTCTGACAAGTAGCCCATAGTCTTCTCTCACCTCTTTCCACACTTCTTCACACACACACACACACTCATTCCTCTCAACACCTCACTCAAACCTGCACCTTTCATGGCTTCTCTCACCTTCTTCACCATTAACCTTCCCTCTTACTCCCATAGCTCTCATATGAGCTCTACATGTACATACACCATCTATATGCCTCTCTCTATTACTTCCAAAGTACAATTCCATCTTACCCCTTCTCTATATACATAAATTCAGCATGTAAATCATGCATAACCTTTGCAAATTGAGAAACCTCATCAACTGAATTGCCATTTTCATTACGGTAATCAACCTTGATGGTGGTGGCATAAAGAAGAGAAGAAGAAGAAGATGATCGATAGTCATTTTGAGAACCTACACAAGTAAGTACTTCTTCAAGCTTCACCATCACAAGGATTTCCTCACTTCATTCAACCATCTTACTTCAACCATCCACCTCATTCTACCATCGTAAATATATCATTAACTTTCTAGTTACTAACATCAACCACTAACATACTAACACAAAATAACCATTGACCTAACCATAAAAGACACCTCACCTCAAGACATGTGCATAGTAACTCTCTCTCTTTCTCACTCTCTCTCTCTCTCCTTCCTTAAAACTCTACGTTCACCTTATCTACCATCATTAATGCTCTCTTTTGAGCCCACATCCATGACTCAAGTAGACAAAGAAGGCCCACAATTTTTTGATATTAAAAAAAAAATCATAATCCTGATTTGTTAGCTTGTAAATTAGGATTTCCAAATAATCTTAATGAGGGTCTCCAACCTATAAATAGGCCCCTCTCATTCTTGTAAAACGGCCTGTACTATCTCACACAACACTCCAACACTCTATGCGTGAGGAGAGACTTACGCATAGCAACCACTTTGTGAGCTTCACTCTTGGTGTGAGAGAAGCTTTCAAGCTACACATTGCAAGTGAGAGAGCGTGAGTTCAAAATCTCAAAACCACTACTTGTGCGGTACGGTTTAGTGAATTCAAGGTGACTTGTGTATTTTGAATTTCTATCGTTTGATCTTGTTTTAGAAAGTGTTTTAGTGTGTTTTTCATTGTCAATTCTGTGTCCATTGTAAGAGGGTATTGTGGTGAGAGGTCTCCCACACCCTAAGACAACGTGAGTGTGTTGAAAATGTTCAGCATTCACTAAGCATTGAGTTAGTTTTGTACAAGATCTATGATAGCATCATAACGAACCATCTCCATTTGCAAGTCACAAATAAGGTATTATGCAAGATCCATTCCTCTCTCTCTTCCCTTTTCTCTAGCTCTCTTTGGTCCATTTTGTGTGTGTCTTGGTGTGAGGTTGCTTGTGTGTGTTTTGTGGTGCATCTTCTTGGTTGTGACAAAATCTCTCTTGCATCCTAGTTTGCATACCATAACTAGGTGGTGCCCCTATCTTGTTTGGGTTGGGCTGCGAGTTTGTTGTTGTGTTGAGCTTGTGGTTTCCCCAACCCCAATTGAGCAGCACGGGAGCCTTGATGGGTGTTTAGAGGTCGCCTCTCTTGTTTTCTACCCAGGACCGCCTCAATGCTTTTCTTGTAGCATCCCTCCCTCTGTGTGTGTGTGTGTGTGTGTGTGTGTGTGTGTGTGTGTGTGTGTGGCGTCCGCCTCTCTTAACGTTTCTTACTACATTAAAATCTTCTTCTTCTTCTTCTTCTTCTCTCTCTCTCTCTCTCTCTCTCTCTCTCTCTCTCTCTCTCTCTAATGTCTTGTGGGATAGTTTCCTACGATGTTAAAACTCTCTTCTTCTTCTTCTCCTCTCTTCCTTCCACACCCCCCCCCCCCCCCCCCCCCCCCCCCCCCCCCCCCCTCTCTCTCTCTCTATACATACATACATATATATATATATATATATATATATATATATATATATATATACATATATATATATATATATACATATATATATACATATATATATATATATATATATATATTGTGCCAGAAAGTAGCTGAAAGTAGGCGTTGCAAAACTTTGTCGAGAAAGCTATTCGGCATTTTAGCATTCAGAGTGAAAACGGGTAAGCCCTTTGTTATTAAAAATAAGAAGAAGAGCTTATGCATAGGGAAATACAAAATAAAGATGGTTTACAGTGAAATCAAAGTTGACTCTATCACTTTTTGTACTAATATAGCTAGCGGTCAACTCTAGAAAGCCATTAGAGCTTGAGGGATTTTTGCTCTTTATCCGAATTGGTGTAAGTTTGCACTTTCTCTATAGTGTTAGGGTTGGGTTTCTCTATGAAGTTAGGGGCGACTAGCTTTTCGATGTGATTGGTAGCTAAGAGCACGTGCATAAGTTTGTAATGCATAGCTTTTCTTTTCTTGACATGTATGTCAACTAAGGTGAACTTACAAAATTTCCCGGTGGATAGTATGGCGCATGCAAGCATGTCCTTTGGCAGGAATGATCATGTGGTCCTTGCAAGGAAATGGGCAAAGGAACAGTGATCCAGTCTCTACCCCATGAAAAGCATCATGGAAGAGACTTGCCTAGAGGCACATTAGGGATTGCTATCAAATTGGCTTCAACTCCAGAACTGCTATTGCCACATGTTCCGCCGATCGATGATGAGGTGTGCACATTAGGTGTTGGGGTGGGCACTGATGTGGCCTGGCCGATAAAGGATTTGGTTAGTATTAGTTCTACTTAAACTTTTTATATGCATTCTCTTCCAATTAACAAACATTGTTTTGTGTTCAGGCAAAAGAACAAGGTACAAAACAGTATGGAGCTTGTCCAGCCGCATTTGTCGCTCCACGACCCACTGGTGGAGCCTTAGGAGGCTCTCAACAAGTGGATGTCTCAGGGACTCCTACAAAGGCGATTGGAGCAGAGGTAAGCAACCACAAAATTAATATTTTTTTACTAGAAAATGAAGATAACACTTGTTTGTAATTGTTTACGAAGACAACGGCTCCAAAAAAAAGAAGTGCATATAAAAAAAAAGCAAAGTCGTTGAAAGTAAGCGAGTAACCCGAGCAACGAAAAATGACGACCCTAACTAGGAGCCACCAAAGAAAAAGGGCAAAACCGTTAGGAAGAAGGCTGCAAGTAGCACAAAACAAGTAGTCCACCCTACAAAAGAAGAAGTCGAGAAGTCGATGAAGGCTACAAGCAAGGAAAAATCCTAGTCTAAGCTACCGGCACCATCAAAGAAGCAAGTCCCCGATCCAAACTACTTGAGTGAAGATGATGGCGAAGGTGAGGATGTTGGGGATGAAGATTGTGGACTCTTCAATATTATGAGAAGCCCACATTGAAATGGGATTTTCTTGATGAATCATTGCATCGCCTGGAAGTTGATATTTTTATAGAAGTAGAATGCTCATCTAACACTTGTGAAACAATCTACATTCAGGATCTACTTTTATGTCCTAGTAATGCAGGTCACTCGGAAGGTAGCACTGCCATTGGTGCCATTATGTCGTTTGTTATCTCATCCAGTTGTATGACCAATGATTGATCGAGTCAAAAATCTAGCATTGGAATTCTCCATAAATGGGTATGTTGCACATTGTGCTAGGTTCATGCTCTCCCTAAATACTGCAGACTTGGACCCAGCAGAAGTAAGTGATGATATAAAGAGAACATGGGACCCAATTTGGATGGAGCTAAACAAACAATTCAAGAAACAACTACTAAAGTCAAGGTGGAGAGACGTGCAAGGCAAGATGCTGCACACATGGGATGGGAACCACCGTCTAAAGGCATGGAATGTAGAAATAGGTACAAGTGCACCATATTGTTTCATTCCTGTTACGCGTTCCATGTTCAGTGGAGAAGAAAAATTTCATTGATATTAGTTGATCTGTGAGGCAGCGCCCAGAGAGGACCCTAAGTACCATTGCTATGTGGAGGCATGCATGGTTGAGGTCACTAAGGAGAACGAAGGAGAAGTTCTCACTGTGATAACACGTTTGAATTAGTCTCGAATCAGTATAAGAAAAACTATATTAGAGAAATTTCATACAGCAAAATAACCACTTTTAAGATTTCTTATGGTAAACGTTTCTTTCAGCATAGGATTAATGACAAAGGTTATGTAAAAACATCCTTCATACACATGTTGTGTATGGTGAGAGCAATGGGCACGGCCAACATGGACACATTACTTAAGGGTTTGGAAGACGAAGTGCCCGGGTGGTTGCAACGTGAACTAGATGCCAAAATTAGTAGGCGTGGAGGGCCACAAAGGCGATTGTACAATGTTCCTCTGATCGTGCTATCTCAACTTCTATATCCGCTGAGCTACACTACTTACCTCCACCTTTAGTGTCTGAACGGAGTAGATCAAACAACTAATAAATCAATTTCATGATGTAGATGAAGTACAAAAAAGCATTGCAAACTGTGTTAAATAAGCGTAACGAGCTCACAATGCAGGAATTCGGCACCCAATACCGCACCACATTCTACACGACTGACAAAAAAGGCTAAAAAAATACGCAACGTGCAGCTGCAATTGTGGATCTTGAACTAGTGGAAGAGTGGTGGAGGTAAATCTAATGCGATTAGGTTAAAAGAGAGAAAAGTTTGCATTCTCGTTCTCATATGAATATTGTGACATGTGTTCATAGTTTGCTTATGGACATAGACTAGAGGAAGAAACCCAAATGGGTAACAGATGATCGATTATATACCCTTGCATGTGTCGACCTACCGAATGAACAATGTAGCAATGTGCTAAGAGCCTTGGTTAGCGATGACCCAACGAACTTATTTGAGCCTAAAATCAGCATTAAGTAAGTATTTTGTGATATACTATTGCTAGAAAAAGAGTGCTACTCTTAATCATGTTGATGTACTGTCGTAGACGACCACGTTGTATTCCAAACATGTTTGCGACGAGAGACCTGATGGAAATCGACTTGTCAAAGAGGGAGTGAGACAATACTCAGTACAAAAGAAGGCATGCCATCTCCCTCAAAATGACACCCTTGTGATCACTATACGAGAGTTGCAATCAAGGCACCATGGAAAATTGTACGAGACAGAGTGTGGACGATTGAAAGGTGGATTCAAAGAAAATAGGAAAAAACAGAAGGAAGGTGAGAGGCGGAAGCACAAAACAAACTCGGTGGCCTCTACACCAAGACTATGCACAATAGCCTCATAATGGGAGGTACACAATATGGGCACCACCTAGTTTGGAATGCGGCTAGGACGCATGGTAGGGGGTTGGCACATAACACAAGGAAGATGTGAGAGAAGGAGAGAGAGGGAGAGGAAGAGATATTTATAGCTTCACTCATATAGGCTTCATAAACACCATAACACAAGGAAGTTGTGGGAGAAGGAGAGAGAGGGAGAGGAGGAGATCACTAGAGCTCTATTATTATAGGCTTCATAAATACAATACAAACATTAATGAGGGGAATTTCACATAATCAACATCTCACAAGTTCATGTGTGAATGGTAACTCAAACCTCTTGTCCATTAAGAAACCAAAACAAATGACCATAGCGAATACTATGTCAATAGAACTATGTGTGCGTAGAGGTGCATACATAAGGATCTACATATGAGAGCATAAGTGCTAGAGCTTCATTGTGTGTGTGTGCCAAAGCTTGATTGTGTGTGTTTCAAAGCTTGATCATGTCAAAAATCTTTGATAATGTCAAAGCTTTTTGAGTCCCCCATTTACAAAAGAGAAGGCCTCCTTTTAAAGGCGAAGAGAGTGATTAGGGAAGAGATTATGAGCAAGAGTAGTTATTACAAAGTAGCCTCAACTAGACTCCATCCCACCAATGAGAGAGCTCCGTGTGCCCTGCTTATTGACCAATTTCCTCTGAATTGTCTTCATCATGGCGAGATTTGTCTCCATGCCACCTTCCATAGTTTGAGTCCAAGAGCTTCCTTACTATACTTGAGAGAATATTGATAAAATAAGAGAAAATCCAGCAATAATGGAGAGAAACCTATAAGAAATTGTGTGTGTGGAGTTGGATAATCATGACTTCTTTCCCATGTGGGCAGATAGGATTCACCATTTTGGCTATATCTCCGAAACAGTAGCTTTAATTTTTATTTTTTTTAAAAGGGACACAAAGATAAGCTCAACGCCTACAACTTTTCTGTAAAGAATACAGAAAAATCCCACAAAAATATGTGCTCGTCTTTTCCTTTCTAAAAGTCTTCGAGGTGGTCCCCTCTTGACTCCATTTGCAAGCCTTGTGTCTACAACAAGTGAATTATGGTTGAATTTGATATTATTTTGTTGACTCCAACTCCATAATGAATAATATTATCCTCCCTTTCACTATAGACTATTATTCTTCACCTATAGTGACCGTCAGGTAGAATCACCATCCAATGAATTTTTTCTTTTTTATAGGGTTTGTTCCTACCTCTCCTTATTTCCAAGATCCAAATATGTTGAAACCATAGCTATGTACAAAATAAATACATAGATTTTTTGAGATTTTCCTGCATCAGGTCTCTCCTCCTCAACAGAGCCTTGAATCCTTGCCATCAAGTACATACCAAGAGAGAGGTGGACCAAACATTTGAAAAGTGGCCCTCAGAAGGTACCAACATGGCTTCCAAATGGACATTTTACAGGTATGTAATATTATTGATAATGAACATTCCCTGCTAGAGGATTGTAAAGTCGACTATATATATATTTCTACAAACATATACCAGGTGGGCACGAGATTTGGGTTGGATAGATAGGATCCCCTTGAAGAAAGATTAGTTGAACGTAAAACATGTTCTATGTGTGTATACGAAAGAACAACGTGCATCATTGTGGCCCAAACAAGTATACATCAGCTGTCTTCTTTTCTTGGACTTCCCAAAAGATACCTTTATCCTTGAGGAACGAAGCAGTTCAAAGAGACGGAGGCCGAAAGAGTGACAAGGTAGCAACAAGAGGTAAAGACATTTAAATGAATATAATATTACCAAGTTATATCCATTTAAGTCCTTAATGCTATCATAAATAGGGCAAGAACCTACGTTCCTTATAAGGAAAAGAGATTGAAAATGAGGACACACATATGGAAGATGATGATGAGGATGACAAACTGCGAAGCCCAAAATGCAACGATGGTGAATGTCCATCAAAGTTCCTCGAAGATGAAGACGAAAGTGATATGCCACCATCTCCAGCTCCGAAACCTACAAGAGCCCCGCATCTACCCAAGTAAGTATCTAGTTAATCTTCATGTTCTCTTATTGAAAAAACAAGTCTCTATTATCTATATATTGTATATAGGCGAGCATTGCAAAAAAGAACAAATCTCGAGTAACAATCAAAGATACCAATGCTCCCATAAAGGCAAGTGTATTCTGTTCTTTACCGGGTCGAGAGGTAGACACACAATCAGCGGGAGAGAACGTGTTGGCTAAAAGACCCTTGTCAACATCAATTCCCAATGCTTCCATAAAAAATAGAGAGCCTCAACAAGACACCCAGCCATCTAAATCTTTCTCGAGCCCTTCCCATCAACAACAGCATGGACCCTTGCCATCTTCCCCTCCCAATCAAGTACCTGAGGTTGACGAAGCACTGAAAGGATCTCATGGTCAATACTTCGAAGAAATCTCAGCACATATTGGCATGATTTGTAAGTTCAAAGTAAAAATTGTGATGATTGATGCTCATGAAGCAGGGTTTGTGATGTATCGAGTGGTTTCAAGGGAAGTGACTGACGTAGGCAAGTAAATGTAAACGGTAGTATCTACTGTGATGGAGGTTGGTCCAACTAGAGAGCCTACTCTTTTTGTTGGGGGTGAGTAACCAATGAACAACAAAGTGTACATGTGTATAATTTTCAAGCATTATTTTGATCCTTGTGTGTAGATGTCGTGGTACAATGCAACACACCACCTCATGATGAAGTACACTTGTGAAAAGACACGGGAGCACAACAAACTGAATAACAAAAATTGCAAGTACACAGAGTAGACGCAGGAAATCAGAGATCTGTATTGATGTAAATTCACGGGTACAAGAAGAGCGTAGCTCGTGTCAAACCTCCCGACCACCCCGGAGCTATCTCACTCTCAATCTTGTGCACAGTTCTCAATCTCAATTGCACTCTCGCTCTCACTCTCAATCACACTCTCACTCTCATTCACAATCACAATCTCAAGGCACCATCACAGTAGAATAGCATTCCTTCCGAGTATGGGTTGTCTTCTTCACGAAAAAGTGGTTATTTTCGACCTCCCTCTAGTGTTTAGCAAAGCGCCCAAAAGTAGGTTGAAGAAGAGTCGTCCTGCACACAAACGCATAAGAACCGCAAACACTAATCCCACACATGCGAGCCCACAATTCTCGGCCATTTTCAATGAATCGTAACTCCCAAACGGTTCAAAATTTACCCGGTGCCATCTCTTATGGATTTGTTTATCTCGTCAAGCTCTTCGATAGTCATGTGATGCAAAAAATCCATAGCCTGCTCAGTTTGGCCAAAAATTCACCTTCAAGTTGACAATTTCTACAAAAACAGCCTAAACCAACATTTTCTCACTTTTTTCCTAATCTACAGGCTGAAACAAGTATCAAAATGAAGGAATCTGAAAAAAACTTGCAGAAGCAATATTCTTCCTCATATTGAGGACTACAATTCCTACATACGAAACTTTTCCACATTTTGACCTTAGCACACTCAAAATTGGCTCTCGAGAGGTGTCTTGGGTCAAAATTTTAAACTTCACGAAAACGATTAAAATAAAGTCCTAGACTGTGGAAAAACACTGAAATGAACAAAATTTGCTCCATCAAAAATTTGCAAAATAATTCCTATTAGAACAACATTAAATGACATGTCCTTCAGATATGCTGAGAATTTGAGGTATATCAGGTAATACTGTTTTGTTATGCTCACTAGATATCAACCTTTCTAAAACAAGGCTCGACAGTATTAGCTATCAATCCTATGCGAGCAGCTGACCAGAGAGATAAGAGAGATGTACATGCCTTACTCGCGAATGCTACTAAAGTAGCGAGATGAACATTTAGGATGAGAGGTGAGACAACAAATACAGGATGCGATGCAATATTTTGTCATCTACCCACCAATACAAGCATCATTGGGATAACATGAGACATGATCCCAACATGGAATCATATTGAGGTCAATCGAATAGAGAAGATTTTTGGCCTTGCCAAGGAGTACCTTGATGATAAGGGAAATTTGGTGGTGTTATGTCGCCAAGAACCCCGGGGAGGTCACCTAATAAAAATCTAACCTATCACGTGAGTTCAACAAAAGGGTATTTAAAGTTCTTGAAACTTACATAAATATATATACGGAAGGGAATTATTTTTTCAAATTTGAATAAAACTTAAAGATTTTAAAAGAAAAGGGTACGTTATATTCTTAACAAAATTCACAGATAAGGGGTTTTACAAACATGTCTTGAACGCACGTGATATGGTAGTTTTACACATAGTGAACCTCCTGAGCCAAGAACATGCATGGATCTTAGCGATCTCGGCACCTCAAAATGGGTACTACGTTGACCATACTATCATGGTTCTTTGTGAATGTCCATTCAGCCTTATAGCGCTGTTCAGGTAGATAATCTGCCAACATGGTTTGTAAGATAGTAGAGTGTTTGATTGGATTCTTCATTACAACTCTTAATCTCCACAGATGCAATGCTTAAAAATAGTTCTACTATGCAAGGTTGGGACACTCAAATTGGGTCGGTGTCTTGATTCGGATGTGATCATGGATTACTTCACGGATAGACAATGGCAACGCAAAAGAGACGGCTCGCCTTGGCGAGGTATGGCCTACATCCTTGACATCTTCACTTTGAGAGTATTTTGAATTTTTAATTTACTAAACTTAAGTTTTGAACGTTGCAATCTTTTTAGGAGGCTTGGAGAGAAGTTCGGCTTTACATGAGAGGTTGTTCTCTCTCTATACAGACAAAGGGAATGTAATTCTTTAAATCTTTGCGGGATGTGGACTACTTGTATGTCCAACTTTATGAATGGAATGACACGTTGTATTGCTAGATCAAGAAGCGTCAATGGAAGAATTACAGTATCTATGCAGTGGTAAGTGTGAATCCTAAACTAATAGTACAAAGTGGTAATTTATAATGACTCTAAGGAAGGCTTGTTTGGCAATTGATCATCATGAAGGCACATGAACACCTCCTCCTTTGGCATGCCAAAAGAAACTCATTGTGTTCGATGTGAACAGTGTCCTCTTGAAATGCTGGCAATGGAAGAGTGTTCCTTTCCATGCTGCAAATATGCATAATATAGGGCGAATGTTTGTGTCCCTACGACCGAGCCTACTACTATTGCTTCGAGTGATGTTTGAGATTTTGGATATAGGGTTGTGGAGCTCGATGCAAGAACAAAATCTCATCCCAATTATGGAGTTGATAAAAAGTAAATATGAAGAGGTCGGGTATGACGAGACATTTTTCAAGTTTTGCTTGCATCAAGGACACTATGAAGAGAGACACAACGATGGTAGATGTTCATCATTCAATGTGCTGTTTGTGAAGAACTTTAGATCTCAAATGGTTGCACCATACATCACGGATCCTTTGGATACTATTCTAGTAGATGACAACCATGAGAAGGCAATCGAAAACCCACCTCACACACTTATCACCTTGAGAAGTTATGAGGGAGCGAGCAATGACAATGTGCTCTTCATTAATTTACTCTCATATCTAGAAGGTCTACATGCATATCCTAGCTTAGCATCGGATTATGTCAACCATGATGTTCCGAAAAATATTGAACAGTAACTAAAGTTTTATTGAATAACAACATGCCTAACCTCTCTCTGAATGTAGTTTCTGCAGCAAAGGACGTGGAACTAGAGCACACAATGGAGTTGACACGCAGTACTGGAGGAGATGGTGTCCATGGCACGTAAGAGGAAAGGACAAGGGGACCCAATTAAATGTTTGGACCATCTTGTTTAGTACTATACATTATAACCTAAAGGCTTCAATGCAACACTGTTTGTTTGGATTGTTCTTTGGGGTACACTCAATTCTTTGTTTATTTTTTATCCGGGTTTAAACATCAAAATGTGATCTACCCCTTTGTTGAAAAGATTGATAATGAATGAAGTTTGAAGTATGCGTGTCATCAGAAAAATGTTTAAATATTAAAGTGCTCATGAAGTGATCGAGTCATAAGATTTGTACATGTTTTATGATTCTCAATCCTGTCGTTAAATGGTGGAATCAAAACTTCTTTCATGTTTGATAGATGCTAATGTATATACGTATTATGAAATATTAACACACCATATATGAAGCCATTCGGACAGTGGGATATCCTATTTCGAGGCCGAATAAAAAATTCATCGTTTTCGTCGAAAAACGCCAAACTTGTTGGAAGAGGATCCAATGAAAACTTCTTTCTTGTTTGATGTGTGCTGATGTATATACATATTAAAAAATCTCAACACACCAAATAAGAAGCCATTCGGACTTAAGAATCTTTTTTTATATAGCAAAACTCACAACTGTGAGTGAATTATATTAATCAACCCAAATAGTCACAAGGTCTTGTCATGCTCATGTTGAGCCATGACATCATCCAGGGCCCCAAGTTACATCGGCTAACAGGGTAAATGGACTTAAGAATCTTCAAATTTATGCTCGAAATAAAAAAACATAGTTTTTGCTGAAAAACGCTAACTCCTCAGTAAATTGATCGAGTCATAAGTTTTCAACATGTTTGGTTAATAATGATGTATATACATAGTACAATATCTCTGCACACCAAATATGAACCCATTCAAACATTGGGATCTCTTGTTTTGGGGCCGAATCAAAAATCCGTCGTTTTCATCGAAAAACGCCAATCTTGTTGTAAGAGAATCCAGTCAAAATCTCTTTCTTGTTTTATGTATGCTGATGTATATAAATATTATAAAATCTCATCACACCAAATATAAAGCCATTCGGACTTAAGAATCTTTAAATTTATGTTTAAAATCAAAAAACGTAGTTTTCGCTGAAAAACGCTAATTCCTCAGTAAATTAATCGAGTCATAAGTTTTTAACATGTTTGGTGGATAGTGATGTATATACATAGTACAATGTCTCTGCACACCAAATATGAAGCCATTCGGACAACATAGTCTCCTGTTTTGGGGCCGAATCAGAAAATCATCGTTTTTGTCGAAAAATGTCAATCTTGTTGTAAGAAGGTCCATTCAAAATCTCTTTCTTGTTTTATGTGTGCTGATGTGTATACATATTATAAAGTCTCAACATGCCAAATATGAAGCCATTCGGACTTAAAAATCTTCAAATTTATGTCCAAAACCAAAAAGCATAGTTTTCGTTGAAAACGCTAATTCCTGAGTAAATTGATCGAGTCATAAGTATTTAACATGTTTGGTGAATACTGATGTATATACATAGTACAATGTCCCTGCACACCAAATATGAAGCCATTCGGATACCAAAATGTCCTGTTTTGGGGTAGAATCTGAAATTCATCGTTTTCGTTGAAAAACACCAATCTTGTTGTAAGAGGGTCCAATCAAAACCTCTTTCTTGTTTTCTTGTTTGATGTGTGCAAATGTATATACATATTATAAAATCTCAACACACTACATATAAAGTTATTTGGACCTAATAATCTTCAAGTTTATGTCGGAACCAAAAAACGTAGTTTTTGCTAAAAACGCTAATTCATGAGTAAAGTGACCGAATCATAAGTTTTTAACATATTTGGTGAATAATGATGTATTTAAATAGTACAATGTTTGTGCACACGAAAGATGAAGCCATTCGGACAACATAATATCTTGTTTTGGGGCCGACACTGAAATCCGTTGATTTCGTTGAAAAACACCAATCTTATTGTATAAGGGTCCAATCAAAACTTATATCTTGTCTGATTTGCACTGATGTATATACATATTATAGAATCTCAACACGACAGATATGAAGCCATTCTGACTTAAGAATCTTCAAATTTATGCCCGAATTAAAAAACGTAGTTTTCGTTGAAAAACGCTAATTCTTGAGTAAAGTAATCGAATCATAAGTTTTTAACATGTTTCGTGGATGTTGATGTATATATATAGTACAATGTCCTTGCACACCAAATATAAAGCCATTCGGACAATAGAATCCCTTGTTTATGGGCCGAATCTGAAATCCGTCGTTCTCATCGAGAAACGTCAATCTTGTTGTAAGAGGGTCCAATCAAAACTTATTTCTTATTTGATGTGTGTTGATGTATATACATATTATAAAATCTCAACACACCAAATATGAAGCCATTCGGACTTAAAAATCCTCAAATGTATGCCCAAAATAAAAAAACATAGTTTTCGCTGAAAAACGCTAATTCCTGAGTAAAGTAATCGAGTCATAAGTTGTTAACATATTTGGTAAATGCTTATGTATAAACATAGTACAATGTCCTTGCACACCAAATATGAAGCCATTCGGACACCAGAATATTTGGTTTTGGGACAGAATCTGAAATTCGTCATTTTCCTTTAAAAACACCAATCTTCTTGTAAGAGGGTCCAATCAAAACCTCTTTCTTGTTTGATGTGTGCTGATATATATAAATATTATAAAATCTCAACACACTACATATAAAGTTATTTGGACCTAATAATCTTCAAATTTTTTCCCAGAACCAAAAAACGTAGTTTCTGCGGAAAAACACTAATTCATGTGAGTAAAGTGACCGAGTCATAAGTGTTTAACATGTTTGGTGAAAACTGATGATTTAAATAGTACAATATTTGTGCACACCAAATATGAAGCCATTTGGACAACATAATCTATTGTTTTGGGGGCCGACACTGAAATTCGTCGATTTCATCGAAAAATACCAATCCTATTGTAAGAGGGTCCAATCAAAACTTATATCTTGTCTGATCTGCGTTGATGTATGTGCATACTATAGAATCTCGACACAGTAGATATGAAGCCATTCGAACTCCAGAATCGACTCTTTTGGGACGGAAATTGTTCACAGTCGTTTTTGTCAAAAAACGCCAATTTGATCGTAAAGTGGTCAAATCAAAATAGATTTTTTGTTTGATGGGTGTTGATATATATACATAGCATGAAATCTCAATACACTAGAGAGAGAGAGAGAGAGAGAGAGAGAGAGAGAGAGAGAGAGAGAGAGAGAGAGAGAGAAATCTCAATACACTATAGAGAGAGAGAGAGGGAGATAGAGAGCGAGAGATAGAGAGAGAGTTATAAGAAAAGAGTCAGAGAGAGAGTGATAGTGAGGGAGAGGGAGGGGGAGAGGGGGGCGAGAGAGAGAGAGAGAGAGAGAGTGAAGGAGAGTAATAGGTAGACTGAGAGGAATAGAAGGTGGAGAGAGAGAGAGAGAGAGAGAGAGAGGACCCGCACGCAGGGGGGGTGGGGGGGAGGGGAGAGAGGGGGGGGGGCTAGGACAATAATTGGAGAGAGAGTGGAGATTTTTTTTTTTTTTAAAGGGCAAGAGGGAGAGTGCAAAGCTTAAACCCAAAAAAAAAAAACTCATAGTGCTTTTGGGAGTTTTTTTTTTTGGGGGGGGGGGGGGGGGGGGGGGGGGGGGGGGGGGGGGGGGGGGTGTTTAAGCCCCCTTTCACTCCCTCTCTTTTCCTCCTTTAAAAAGAAAAATTACACTTCACTCTCTCCTTCTCACAATTTTTGTGCCCCCCCCCCCCTCCCTCCTCTCTCTCTCTCTCCTCTCTCTCCTCCCTTCTCCCTCTCTCTCTCTCTCTCTCTCTCTATTTGTGCCCCCCCTCGTCCTTCTCTCTCTCTGATCCCTCTCCTTCCCCTTCTTCCCATTTCTCTTTTTGTCTGCCCCCCCCCCTGCTCTCTCTCTCTCTCTCTCTCTCTCTCTCTCTCTCTCTCTCTCTCTCTCTCTCTCTCTCTCTCTCTCTCTCTCTCTGCCACCCCTCTTCCCTTTATCTCTCTTCCCCTTCCGATCGGGGCCTCCCCCCCCTCTCGCTGTCACTCTCTTTCCCTGCTCTCCCTCTCTCTCCCTCTTTCACAAAAAAAGAGAGACACAAGCGATACTAAATGGTGGCAAGGGCAGACACACACACACACACACACGCGCACACACACACACAGGCACGCACACACATTGCTAGGAATAGCGTGTTGCTATCCCCGTGGTATTATTAAGTGGGGATTGATTGGCTTGGGGAACGTTGGGTGAGTAATTGTATTAAATTTAGTAGGAGACTTTTTTAGTAGGAGGTACCTTAAATGGCACCTAACCCTTAGTAGCTAACTAGGATTATGAGGAGGGGCGGGCTGCCTGGTTTTGTCATTTTTGTCCTCTTCTGTGTAATATCACACTGGCCCCCCTGGCGGATCCGCGCTACTGTGCTATCTAAATGCCCTCTTTCTCCCCCCTTATCTCTCGCCCCCCCTCTATATATATATATATATATCGCCCCTCTCTCTATATACAAGATGGCGATGTTGTACCTTATACACATTGAAGCTGGGCCCATCTCACTGTTGTGAAAGAATGTGGCCACTAAATAGGCGGCGTTGCTGTATCATCTTCCTCTTGAAGTTGGGTCCACCACACTGCTAAAAAGGAAGATGGCCACTAGCTCCCAACCCTATAAAGGTGAGCTTCCATGCTCAGTTAACATTGGTATTGTGTGTTTCTGAAGAGCATGTGTGTACTTGTATACATTGGGATTGTGAGGGTTTTACCCGCAAAGGTGTAGAGTTAAGTAGTCGGCTATATGGAAAAAGGCAAGGATAAGCAGGCTATTGTGGATTTGGCTGCTTCGACTCAATCTCAAGTGACTTATGGCATTGTTATGGACTATTGTCCTTATTGTGTGGTGTGATTCACTTGATGTTATGGTAATAATTCTCATGCATATATTGTAATGTTACATGAATGGCAACTTCTACTGAGCCTTTTGTGTCTACAACATTGTTGGTTTACTCACCTTTAGGAAATGCTTTCAATTTATTGATGAATCATAAGCATGAAAAAGTACACCCGTTTGGTGTCTGCGGTTTTGGTTTTTGATTCCCTTTCAAGTGTAGTGTTTTCTATCGATGCATATATATGGTCTTGTTATAGGTGTGGTTTATTTAATCATTGAAAGGAGGTATCCTCTTGCAATACTGGATGAAAGTTGCCTTAAAAAGCTTAAAATCATGATTGAAGTTCTTATTAACACTTGGTGAAGGACCCTATATGGTAGGGTTGACCTGCTTGTGGGGTGAAAAACAGCGGCCTGACATATATACTATCCTATCACATAGACATCCTTCTGAATGGAGGTATCCTCTTGCAATAATGGATGAATGTTGCCTTGAATTTCCTTTGTTTAGTTTAAAAAATGATTGAAGTCCTTCTAAACACTTGGTGAAGGACCCTATATGGTAGGGTTGACCTACTTGTGGGTGAAAAACAAAGGCCTGGTATTTGTTTTAAAACCTGCTGCACCCGTTATTCTACTGTTAATGAACTTCTAGGTTTGGTACCGAGCTTACTATTCTTGCTCAAATATGGTCTATGCCGTTTTAGTGTTGTGATCCCTTGTAAACTGCTCAACTTGGTCGTACATGGTTTAAATGGTTGGTTGTGAAACAGGGTTATGACTGATTGTGGTTAAGAGTATGGTTTTGTAAGCTTAAAATCATGATTGAAGTTCTTCTTAACACTTGGTGAAGGACCCTATATGGTAGGTTTGACCTGCTTGTGGGGTGAAAAACAGCGGTGTGACATATATACGGTCCTGTCATAGTCATCCTCTTGAATGGAGGTATCCTCTTGCAATAATGGATGAATGTTGCCTTGAATTTTATTTGTTTAGTTTGAAAAAATGATTGAAGTCCTTCTAAACACTTGGTGAAGGACCCTATATGGTAGGGTTGACCTACTTGTGGGTGAACAACAAAGGCCTGGTATTTGTGTTAAGGCGGTTACGCCGCTAGTGGAAGCTAAATAGCGAGAACTCAACCAACAACAGAATTTGTCAGACGAGGACGGAGCTTGACCCGCAGGCGCATGGAAACAACTAGGTGGGTGTCAAATCACCTATTCGACCTTCTAATGACAATCACTACTAAGGAAATCAAATCTAAGTTCTAAAATACGCAAGTGACTAAAATTCGTACTACGAACGAATGCTATACGAAACAGGATCTAGAATCATTGAATCAATCTCAAACTCAAGGGGAAGTCTATACACTAGGTAAGAACAACACCCTAAAGACTTGAACTGCAAAATCAACCTATAACCACTCCGTGCGGCAAACGCGTATGAAGACAGGCCGAAAAATATAGGTGATCGAAACTTGACCCCGATGGTACCAATGTGTAGCTCTACTCGTTGTGGTTCTATAGATATGCTGCACACTCCATTCCAACACACGAGTTGGAAGAAAACTCACACCGAAGCTCGTAGGAACTTACCACACATAGAAGCCGATAGCGTGCACTCTTGGTATCTGTGCGTAGCTCTCGCCATTGCTAACACAATGGCGGTGTCGCTTCTCCAATGGCGGCTCCGTAGCTCGCGTAGCAAGTAGATAAGACTCTCTCTCTCTCTCTCTCTCTCTCTCTCTCTCTCTCTCTCTCTCTCTCTCTCTCTCTCTCTCTCTCTCTCTCTCTCTCTCTCAGACACAGTCACGGCGCTCAAAAACTCACTTTGATTAAAAATTGAATCCCTTTAGGTTACAAAACTTTGTCTTATATACCTCAGCCTTGGAGGTGAGAACATCTCTAACTAATTACATCGCAAGTGAAATTACTTCGGATTTACAAGCTGGAAACTCAATTGAGTCCCGTTACTTAATGAATGGCTCAATTCAAAATCAATGTCGGAAAGAAATTTATTACAATCAATGGTTACAATAATGATGAGTGTGAGCAAAAATGTGGGTGTGATCCTCTGCTGGCTCAACACTCCCCCCCTCCGCGTTCATGTCGTCCCTGACATGACTTTTATGCTTGGTCAATAAAGTCCTGTCGTCTTGAGCATCTGCAAATGTGATTCGTATCGTAGGTTGCCGATGGTCAAGGTTGGGCCGAATATTTTGCTTTCGTGGGTGAAAAAGCCCGTGTAGAAAGCTTCTTCGAATGTTTGCATGTGGAAGCTAGGCAAAAACATAATCCTCTGGTGTAGGAGGTGCAACACTTTTGGAGGAGACTGCAATGAAAGATCATACATCATATCAATCACTGTGTCGGCCGTCGATAGTAGACTCGAGGTCGTGGCTTTATCTGGCGCGAACACTTCAATACAAGCTAAGAGAGTCCTGCAAATTTTCTTGAGCATCTGACATGAAAGGTCAGGAGAGCCAGTAAAGAGCTTGATGGTGCCCGTTAGGGTTTTCACCATGTAGGCTTTACCTATTCTCTCTCCTGCCTTTGGTCCTGGCATCCTGGGATAATTAAGCCAATTTGGCTTCTTTTTGCAATCCTGCCATGCTCTTTCCAGCTTCTGACTCTTGGCACCGGGCAGAAGGTTGCATTCTCCCGAATCTCCTTTGGTGCCTCCACCAAGTAGATGAGGTAGGCTGGGTATTTGTTCAGCCAACCTTTCCTCCATCTAGGCTGCGAATCTACAATCTTCTTTGATTGTTCCTCTTTTGTGATGTCGCCTTCGTAAAGAGCGACATACTTCTCCTCCTCTATTCTCTTTTTCGTTTTTATCACTTCAAACTTCATCAAAGGGAAAGGCAGGCTGGGTTGCATCCACTCTTCATGGAGCACTTTTGTGTCTAATCCCTGAAGTCTAATGGAGATTAGGAGTCTCCTCTCCCATTCCATTTCCGCCTTGGCACTCTCCTCTGTTGACTTTTCTATTTGGTCATGGAGCCTTTGTTCTTCTTCTCTAGAGATTCCTGAAGTGGAGGCCACCTCGTGAACTGGGGCTGGATCTTCAATTGTGGTTGCCTCTCCAGTTTCTGGTAGCTCTATGGCTGCTCTACCTGATTCTTCTTGTGGTGTCTTTGTCTCTCTTCTTTGTTGCTCTTGTAGATCTTGGAGCTGTTTGCGGAGGGTCTCATTCTCTGTTCTTAGTGTTTGATTTTCTAAAGTGAGCCTCTCCTCTGCTGCCAATGATCCCTCCGCAATGTGCAACCTTTGCACTTGCTCTAATCTTAGCTCTCTTTGTAAGCTTTGGACCTGGTCTTCCAGAGCTGGTACAAGAGCTCCCTCTTGTTCGGTTCCTGCTCTGCTAGCTCTAGGGGTAGTCCTGAGTCTAGTGATTGTTCTTTCTTGGAGCGCGACTCTTTCCCTTAGCTCAATGAGCTCATCTTTAGCCGCCTCCAAGTCGTCTTCCATCCGCTCCCTTGCTTCCTGTGCACTTGTTACTTCTCTTGAAGCCTCGGCTAGAAGCCTCAGCTAGCTGGAGTATCAAGCCATCTCTCTCGTTTTCCGCATCATAGAGTGATGCTTTATGACTTTCAGATTCAGTCATAGCATCCTCTAATTTCCTCTGCAACTCGGCTTCCCTTTGTTTGGCTGTCTCAATCTCCACTTCCTTTGCCTTGGATCTTTCTTTGATCTTGTTGAGCAGTTCATGCACCATGTGCATGTCTTTTTCATCTTCATTTGTCAACTCTAAAGCTTTTCTGCCACCACCTCCACTGGCTTTGGCTCTTCTAGTACGTTCTGCTCGTCCAGTTTCTCATCACTTTCTTTTGTACTCTTTGTATTTTCTTCTGTCCCTCTCCGATCATCTCGTTTTTGTAGGTGGATTCCATAGACCGCCTCAAGGGCCTCTTCTTCAGTGTACCCTATCGCTACCAGATCCTCATAATCGTTTTTCTTTTGCTGAATTGGATCTATCTCCTTTTCCTTGGTCCCGGCCTCCGGCTTTTCCATACCAGCCGTGTCCATCTCTACTGTGGTCTCTTCCACAATGATTTCCGTCTTCTTCGGGCTTGGTACATCAGTAAAGGAGGGCTGATTGTCCTCAGTCATCTTGGCTTTTCCTTTGTTTGCTTGCCCGTCTTTCTCTTGAGGTTCAGTAGACTCATCTACTTTCTTCTTCCCCTTGTCGTCCTTTTTCAGCTCAGCTTTTAAAAGCTGTACTTCCTCTTCAGTGTATGGCTCGACAGGTTGCTGCTCCAGTATAGCCTCTGACTCCTCATAAGCTCTAATATATTGATCATATTGATCAACATGTGGCCTGGCTGAGCTAGTTCCGACTTTAGTGGGGTCTGGCACCCACTTTTCTTCAAAGTCCCCCTTTAGAGCTCTTTCCGCTCTAAACTGCTCCACCAGTCTTTCCATTCTGCCGCTTTCTGACTTTTGGTTTGCTTGGGAGCAACCTTCTTCTTTGCTTTCTTCATAAGCGGCTCATCCACATTCTCTTCAGGTTCTGAAACTATTTCTAGTTTCCTGCGTGCTCTTGTGGACGCCCTCTTGGATACTTCAGGCTGTTCTTCCTCCTCATCGGCTTCTCTAAGCCACTCATTCTGGGAGGGAACCTTTGGCCATTGATCTCTGGCTCCAATAGCTTCATAAGCTATTCTTGTCAGAACTTCAGCTCCTCCTATATACTTTGGCTTCTCGTTGTGCATGGCAATTACTTGCTCGTGGATGTGTTGAGCGTAATTCACCTCTTTTGGCATATTGCTCTTCAATGCCCATGTGATGGTAGTTGCAATGGCATGGGGTGGTGTCGTATACTTTTGCGGTCTTTTACTGCAAATATGGAGAAACTGGTTGTACAGTCGGCAAAGGGTTGCCGCTCTTTGGTCTGCCATATCTCCATAAGTTGCATTCTGTTTCTTGGACCCATAAACCTCTATAGCCTCCCTTCTTTCCCTGACAGAGCTCCTTTTGTTGTGCAGCTTCAATGCATCTGCAATGAGCTGTGGAGTGATCTGTACCTCTACTTTCTCTCCATCTATTGCTGTCAATGTGGCTTTCCCATCCTTCTGAATGGAGGTTGCCAACTCATACACTCTTCTTGTATCTACACCTGATGGTCTCGAGGTGAAGAATCTGTGCAAGTCTGCCCTTTCCAGGTACCTGCTGATGTTCTCTGACCTGCTATAATCCACCAATTCTTGTGGGATCATCGGTATATCCACCGCTTGCCCTTGAGGATCTCTGAAAGTCCCCTGGTAGATCTTTATTCCCTCTTGTTCCAGTACTGCTTCCTCCACCCAAGTTTTGGTTGGCTTGAGGGTTTCTGCTGGAATGTCAAAGGGTTCTGCTTCTGCAAGAGCATCTTTGATTGTCGGTCTTTTTCTCTTTGTTGCGATGACTTGGCGGAATCCATGGATCCTGTAACTCCAATTTCAGAAGTTAGCGTCTTTTTAGTACTGAAAGCCGAAATGAAGCTTTTAACTATTCAAATGACTTGAAAATTGAAACATGAGCTATTCAGGGCCTAAGGATGCAGGGTAGGTGAAAAAATATGCAAACTGGGCTCAAAATCATGCTGGAGACATCATACGCGTATGATGTCTTTTGTGTCAAAATGACTTCATATTGGTTGTGCTTGTAGCTGATAGTGTATACATGAGTATCATATGCTTGGATTTGAGTTTGGATACCATTTGGTCAAGTTTTGGCCAGTTTAGTCCAGTTCAGGCTCTTGGCAAAATTTTGAAAGGGAATTGGATTTTATGATCCAAATTGGATAAAACTTGGTGGTTCACCTTCAAATGGCATGTAGATCACTTCTGTTTGGTGGTTGAAGCCCTGAGGTGCCAAAATCACATAGTGAGACATCATACGCGTATGATGTCTTTTAGTGTATTTTTGGACCAAATTTCTCTATAAGCTTGGATTTGGCTTTAGATAGGCTTATTCAGTGGATTTATGAATTTTGGATAGATTTTGGGCTAAAAATGGCTCTGGAGACATCATACGCGTATGATGTCTTTTTCATCAATTTTTCATGGGATTGGTTCTGTGGACTCCCCATGTACTAGTGAAGGACTATATCTACTCAAATCTTGGTTTGGACTTGAGTATGTTGGATTTGGGCTAAAATAGGCTTTGATGAAGGATTTTTCCTCAATTGGGCTAATGGGGTGATCCACTTGACCAAATGGTTCCAAACTTCATATGTAGCATGTATTAGATATATATAATGGATGTATGATGACAAATGAGCAGTTTTGGCTCTGTAAGTGCAAATAGACATCATACGCGTATGATGTCTTTTGTGTCAAAATGGTGCTTTTTGGTTCCAGATAGCTTATAGATGTGTTAATCAACAATCCTACAAAGTTTCAATGAGTTTGGAGTTATTTTGACAAAATTAGGACCAAAAATCAATTTTATGGCCTACTTTGCGTCTTTTTGGTTTTCCTTGGGTTTTCTAACTCCAATTCTCATGATACTTGGTTCATAGGATGTGATTAACATGTGGAATGAGGCTATGCACTCAAATGTTGAAATGGATGTGAAAATCATGCTGTGAGACATCATACGCGTATGATGTCTTTTCTTGAAATGTTGGTCTTTTTGTGCAAAGAATGCTTTGTGCTAGTGCCCTAAGCCCTGCTAACTAGTTTTCAACTTAAAAAGTCATCAGTTTAGCTAAAAAGCCCCCTTATAGGCATTTCAGTCTCCGAAGTCGTCTTTTTGCCTTGGAGTTGAATTTCTTCAACTTTTCTTCTCGAGAGTTGCATTTCCAGCTCATTGGATATGTTGTGAAGCCACCTATTTGGTTGAACTTGACTTTGGCTCCCCGTTCTCCATCTTTCTCCATTTGGTTGCCCGAAAGCGTCTTTTTCACCATCGGTAAGTGAATCAGCTTTCTTTTGGGTTTTGCTTGCAAACATAAGTCATCCATGTATATTTGAAGCTGCTTGTGAAGTTTCATGTCATTTGGTCGTCAATTTTAGCCGTTATGCCAAAATGACGCTTTGTGTGTCCGCAGCCGAATCGGTTGTTCCGACCTACTTTTGGTGATCCAAATCCGGAGATACTCCATGGTTGCATTGCCCTCGATGTTGTTAAGCTTCCTGAGAAGTTTTGTGTCGTTTCGACAACTTTTTCCTGTTTGCCTCTTGCAGGCTCTGTTGACCTAGGTTTTTCAGTCGTTCTTTCTCGAGCTTTGAGTGTTAGAAACCCATCTTCTATACTAGGGTAACCCACCTCTAAGTTCTTGCAAGGTTTGGTTAGGCGGTTGTGCCCCTACCTAGCGTTCTTCCCCATTCCCCGTCTGCTCTTGTTTCTTGGTTTTGGTCAGTTTTCGCGACAAAAGTTAACGATAAGCATCAAAAGCTTATGGCAACGAGTCTACCTCTCATGTCTGGTGTCCTCTGAGCTCTCGTAGCAGTCGTAGAAGGCGGTAGAAGGTCGGATGCTCCTGTGTGCTCTTTGCTCTCTCCAAGAAGGTAATAGTGGAAATGAGCTTGAAAGTGAAGTGAAAAATACTTAACTTCGGGCTTCCCGGATCACTTGTTACCAAATTTGACATGTGCTCCTATCTCGTCGTGAAATGCACTTTAGGATTTGAAATTTCTCAATTTGGACTCCGTTTGACCTGTTTCTGAGAAATCTGTCCACTTTGCCAAAATTCTGTCATTTCGGGCTTTCCGCAACTTTTTCAGAATTGTACCCAATTTTTACCATGGGTTGCCCTTGTCATTAGGACCATCACCGTCTATTCTTTTCTTTTTTCCGATCTCATTTCACCTGCTTTTTTATTTTTGCTTTTTTATTTTTCTTTTACTTTTATCAAGAAAATCATAAAAAATAAAAGAAAATAGCAAATTGAAGCCAAAAAATTCCAAACATACACAATAAATAGCTGGTAACTCTGTGTATATGAATATACAATTATTTGTGATTTCTGGACTTGGATTACCACTTTTTTCCACTTTTTAGCTCCAAAAACACTCTTATTTAGTGATATTTACACGTCTAGAGACCCAAATTCATCATTTGATCTCTTCTTGTTGCAAAACAAGGTATATAAGGGCATAAATATTATCAATATCCGCAATCAAACATAAAAATTGCAAAATCATGTAAGACACTGCCCTTGTTTTTCTTTGTTTTTGGCGCTTGTAGCTGCTTTGTAACTCCTGTATACCTGTATACCTCCCCCCCTCCTAGTCTGAGTCCTCCCGGACGACTATGAAGTGTCTGTGGGCGAAGCAATGTAGTTGTTTTGGTCATAAGTTCCCAGTGCAATTGTAGAGCGATGATACAACAGTCTGTCCAATAAAGCTGCTCTTGTTTGATTGAAGGATTGGTGGTTGGGTTTTGGGTTGGTTTTGGCACTTCGGTAGTAGAATCAGTAGATGGATTCTTCTTTACTTTGTTGTTCTTTTTCACAATCCAAATCTGCTTCCGCTTCACTTGTGCATGCCACAAACTCTTTGCGACCCAAACCTGCTTTGTTCTTTGTGTTGATTTCCTTGACTTGAAATACCTAGGAGTGTCCGTTGATTGTACTGAAGGGAGTTCCTGTTTACAAATCTTTGGGATCCAAATTTGCTTGCTATAGCTTTGTGCCGTCATGAACTTCTTTGGAATCCAGATCTGTTTCACTGTCCTTGATTGTCTGGAATCACTCTGTTGTCTGGTATTGAAGACTCTGTTTTCCACCTTTGTTTCTCTGGCACAACCTTTTTTGGTCTCCATACCAACTTTGACTCCGTTTTTTCCCAAGGTTGAGCTGTTATATTATTGCTTGTCTTCCTTATCCACTGTTGAGAATTCCTCGTCGAAGAGTAATCCGGTTGTATAGAAACTTTTGGTTGCCATTGCTTCTTCTTTTTCTCTGGTTGTTGTTTACCTTTGTCTTTGGATTCGTCCTTTGGAGTTGGCTCTTCTCCTTTGGTGAACTTAACTGATTGACTTTCACCTTCGTATTTGATAAGCACTGATTTAGAACTCCAGTCAATCATTGCATTGTATTGCTTCTGCCATGGTTGTCCTAGCAATAATGGATGTTGTGTAGCTTGGTCTTCAACCACGTAAAACATATGAGGATACACATACGGTTAATCTGTATATGTAAAACTGTGCATCCGACAGTTTTGATTGAATTCTCAGAGTAACTCTTTAACTCTTGCTTGGCAGTTTGTAGTTTAGTGTCATTTGTCAATTGTCTATACAAACTGAGTGAAAGTAGGTTAGCTTGAGCTCCTGAATCCAATAGTGCTCTGGCTTTGATTTGGTTGGTTCCTACTTTGCATTCAATGATGGGTTCTTCTTTGTCATTATCCATTTCTGTTATACTGACTGCGTTTATTCGTATTGCTCCTTCATTGCGCTGTTTCTGACGCAGTAGTCTTCTTTTCTCCATTCTTTCCTTCGCCTCGGCTTGCGCTTCCTCCACAATCATTTTCTTTTTCTGGACACGCAGCTTTTCTTGATGTATTTTGAGAAGCATGTCTTGGGTTAGCGGCAAAAGATACTTTTTCACTCTGCATCCACTAATCCAATTGGGCATTTCTTCTCCGTCTAATGTAGCAAGCTTGACGGCTCCACTTGGTGATAGATCTTTAATCACCAGAGGTCCCATCCCTCGCTTTTTAAGCTTCTTAGCATGCTGTTTCAGAGTGTAAACTAGGACATAGTCCCCAACCTTAAACTCTTTAGTCCGCACATGCTTATCAAAAAATTCTTTTGTCGCCTTTTTTGAGCGTAGATAGAAGCTACTGCTTTTAGGCGAAGCTCGTCTAGCTTTTCCAGGTCATCTATTCTATCAGAAAGCTCGTGCCCTGTCCACTCTAGATCCTTAGCCACCCTTAAGGTTGAAATCAAGAATTCTATTGGTAAGATAGCATTTAGCCCAAAAACCATGTTATATGGGGTCGTTCCTATTGATGTTTTATATGCTACCCTATATGCCCATAATGTTGAATGCAACTTCTGGTCCCAGTCAGTTCTCGACTCAGATACAATCTTCGTAAGACCGTGCATATGGTTTTGTTTGTTGCTTCAGCTTGTCCGTTTGCTTGTGGATGATACGGGGCTGATTTCCTATGGATTACCATGAATTCATCTAGAAGGATCTCTATCACTTCATTTATAAAATGTGTGCCTCGATCACTCACAATTTCTATTGGCAATCCATATCGTACAAAGACGTATTCATATAGAAATTGTGCCGTGGTCCTGGCATCTGCTTTTTGAGTTGCCTTTGCTTCGACCCACTTTGTTAGATAGTCTGTAGCCACAACGATGTATTGTGCATGAGTCTTATATGCAGGAGGTGAAATGGGTCCGACATAATCAATCCCCCATTTTGCAAAAGCTCTTGCCCCCATCATTGGTCTAAGCGGCATATCATCTCTTTTAAGTGGTACTTTGGTCCGCTGACAGTCATCGCACCGTTTAACGTATTCCTCAGCGTCCATATGTAATGTTGGCCACCATATTCCTGCGGCTAAGACAAGTTTTGTTGTCTTATCACCTGAGAAATGGCCTCCACCTACTCCTCCATGAGCTTGCTCTAGGATTATCACATACTCAGACTCTGATGCGCAAATCCTAAGCTGGTTGTCTTTACCTCTCTTATAGAGTTGATCTCCTATTAAAGCGTAATCTCTAGCTTCTGTCTCTACAGATTTCTGACGAGCTTTTGACGTTCCTTCTGGGAAAGTTCTATTTGTGAGATATTCAACAATATACTGACTCCATTCCGGAGCGATCATTATCTGATATAATGTCGAATACTCTGCTGGCGGTTTGATGAACATACAATACATACAGTGACATATTCATGTACGCTTTCTTTCATTCCTGGCCAATAGACTCCCAATTGTAACAAATTCCTATATGTGTTCCTTCTTGAACAATGAAATGCACATTCCTGAACATGTGCTTCGCGCAGATATATATTATATTCCTCAGGATTGATGCATAGTCGTAAAACATGATCATTTCCCAATTGATACAACCTTCCTGCAACCAATTGAAGATTCTTGGATTGCTGAATAGCAATATGTTTCTGGTTGTATTCTCTTCTATCAAACTCTCCTCCATAGGTTAATAGGTTAACGACATTTTGAGACCACTTCGGTATCATTTCTATGTTGAACAAGTACGCGTCTGGCATGTCGTCATCTACTCCTATAGGGTCTTCTCCATTCGTCAATCGCGAAAGATGATCAGCTCTAAGATGTGTTTTTCCTTTCTTTACTACTACCGTGAAGTCGAATTCCAGCAAGATAATGAACCATCTCACTATTCTCCCGGTATTGCATGGTTTATTCACTAGGTAGAGCAAGGCTTGGTGATCCGTAAAAAACACAAACTTGTTGGCTAGAAGATAATGCCGAAATTTCTTCACAGCATATATCATTCCTAATCCCTCTCGCTCTATTGTGGTGTAATTCTTCTCTGCATTGTTGAGCTATCGACTGGTGTAACAGATAGGAAAATCCATGTTTCCTTCTTCTGGCTGAGCCAAAATGCATCCTATTGCATATGCCAAAGCATCTATGTGCACATGGAATATCTTCTCCCAATCTGGTGATTTCAAGACTGGAGCAGTAATGAGTGCCTCTTTCAATTTCTTGACCGATTCCTCACACTCCTTTGTCCATTCAAAGTTCACTATTAGCCTCTAAAGTGGTTGGCCTATTATAGCGTACATGCAAATGAATCGTCTATAATATCCGCAATGTCCCATAAAGCTCTGCACTTGTTTCGCATTGGTTGGTCTAGGCATATCCACTATAACTTTTATCTTCTCTAAATCCGTGGATATTCCGTTTTGTGAGACAATATGTCCCAGAATTCTGCCATGTCAGACCATAAACACACATTTCTCAGGATTGAGACAAATGCGATATGCCCTACATTTCTCAAATACTTTTCTTAGGTGTTCTAGATGCTCATCTCTCAGAAGAGAATGTACACATAAGTCATCCATGTATATTTCTAGAAACAACCTTAAGTATTCTTTGAAAGCATGCGTCATCAGTCTCTGGAAGGTTGCGGGAGCATTGGTTAGACCAAAAGGCATAACCCGATAAGCATAAATTCTCCACTCCGTTGCAAAAGCTGTTTTATGTTGATCTTCCAGTGCTATGGCTAGCGGGTTATATCCTGAAAAACCATCAAGAAAAGAGTATGTTGTTTTCCCTGATACACGCTCTAGAACATGATCAGTTATCGGCAGGGGATAATTGTCCCTGATTGTTGCAGCATTCACTTTCTTTAAGTTGACACACACTCGGAGTTTTCCGTTCTTCTTGGGTACCACCACAATCGGAGATACCCAATCGGTGTGTTCAATCTCGTATATGAATTCAGCTTCCATTAGCTTATCTATCTCTTCTTTGATTCGCTTAGCAAACGTATCATTATATGTGTATGGTCTCTGTCTGCTAGGCTTTGCGTCTTGTTTCAGTGGGATTGTGTGTTGGCATATCGATGGGTCAACTCCCTTTAAGTCCTTATAAGACCATGCAAACACATCCCTATACTCTCTGAGAAGACTCAAAAGTCTCTCTTCCTCGCCTGGAGACAAATCTGTGGCTATGTACACCGGTCTAGGTGGCTCACCTGGAGCTGCTAAATCAACTTTTTTTGCATCCTCGGTCCGTCATAAGATTCGTTCTCCCTTCTCTCTCTCGAATAGGTTGGGTTAAACCACCTTCCTATCCTCTATTGTGAATTTCCTATAGTGAGAGGGAACATCCATGTTTTCCTTGATTTTGGCGTTTTCGTCCTCTCCACTCTCAATTCTGTTGTCCAAACTTCTTTCAGAGTTTTCTTGAGCTCTCTGTACTTGTTTCTACGTTCTAACTTGGACTCCGTGTGTTCTCTGTTGCGCTTGTTCTTTTCTGATTTTTCTGTTTCTGTTTTCGTTCCATTCCTTTGAACTTGATTTCTTGAGCCTCTTTTGTCTTTTCGTAAGCTCTTTTGATCATTGCCTCTCATTCTTCCAGAAATCTTGTCCTTAACACAATCTTCCGCCTTTACTAGCATTAGGAATTGATTTTTTCCTCTTATTCTAGGCATCGGATTGGTTCTAACCCCCTTTGTTTTTTCTTTGCTCTATAGCGTTTCTGGCGTTGTTTAGTTTGGTTCGGAAAATCATAAAATCGGACATCCGTTATAGTTTCTTCGTTTCCGCTTGAATTGTCCGTTGACTCGTTGTCTGCTTCATTTCCCCACTCTGGATGATCGGGAATGTTGAAACACCTCTTCTTCATCTTCCTTTTCCAGTGTATCGTTCTTTTCAGTTTCTTTTTCGAGTACAGTTCTCAACATGAAGTACGGAACCACGTCGTACCCGTCCTTGTCGCAAAATTTCGTTGTGGGACCATCCGGAATTGCACAAACATCTAGGGTTGCTAGAATGTGTGTCCATTCTAATGGTTCAAGCGTGTCCTCTGGAAAGGGTTCTCCTATATAAGTTTCGTCTTCGATAGCCCTTTCTAAAACACATTCTTCTCGTTTCAGACTTCCACATTTCGAAGCTCCACACATCCATAACTCCTTGGGTTTACCTAACCAAGCTGGAAATTCGGATCCCGCCAAAGTAGCTGAATCAAACTCCTCCACCGGTGTTCGGTTCACATCTTTGTAGCTATGGTCTTTCAGGTTCACACGTGTAGTGGTTTCCATATTTCTCAGGTATATGTGATCGTAGCCCCAATCCTGGACCATTTTCAACTGTCTCATGAATGGTCTTCCCAGTATGATATCATAGTTATTCTCCTTGCCAAAATCGACAATAGCAAAAGTATGTTCGTATTCAATGCCGCAAGAAGTCACTACAACTTTCTCTAATAACCCCATAGGTTTCTCCATGTGTCCATCTGCTAATTGGAGTTTCAACCTAGTCTTCCTTATTGCTGGTTTCCCCCATTTTTTCCAGATTTCTTTTGTAGCAATGGCTACCCCAGCTCCGCTGTCTAGTATTGCCATCGTGTTCACTCCTTGGAATTCAACTGGTAAGGTTGTATTCCCCTCTTCACCTTCGCAATACTCTCCGACCTTGTTTAAGGGTACAGGCTTAGCGTTCTTTTGTGGTTTACTCAGCTCTTGTATACCCTCTTTCAGTCTCGATGTTGGGTCTTTTATCCCGAATTTCTCCAAGCATTTTCCTACAGTGGTCCACATATGTGGTCTTAGCCTCAAAAGCTCAGCTAGAGTGATAGTGCATGTCACTGGTGTTGACAAGATCTCTATCAATCCTTGCGAGTCCATGACTTTTTCTGATGAATTCTTCGTGAGGGAAGTGCTCATCTCGGATTTTGCTTCATACTCTCCTAAGTATGAAGGTAAGGTATTCAGTGAGTGAGGTTTGCTCTCCATTGTTCTAACAGAGCCCCCATCTCCCCAGTAAGATTGCAGATCCAAGTCCACTTGAGATCCTGCCTCAAATTCCACTATGGGAGGATTCCTGATGTCCTTTTCCCAATTTGTCTGATTAGCTTGGCAACTTAGCTCGTTTGCAAAGTTTGCCTCTCTCACTTGTTTCCAAAATTCATTGTAATCCTCATCTCTTCTGTAAGACCTCTGTATGACTGGATGAAAACTCTCTATCTCCTGATCGGTTGTGTTCAACACTATGCGGTCATCCTTGTGTGTATTTTCAGGCTTTTGTGCACTGGGAGTCTTTTCAGCTACCCGTGAAATGATAGTCTCTGCTGAATTGGGTTTTCCGTTCCACCATTCATTGTTTCTCTTGGTGGTTCTAATAAGGCTTGTGCAGTCTCGATCATTCTCTGGCACATTTCAAGTCTCTGCTTTTCCAATTCCGCGTTTGGGTATGTCATCCACCTCTGTTCTTGTGTTTGGTTGTTCTTTAACCTAGCTTCGTAAGCTTTCATCAATGCGTCCAATGGTTGTGTACTTTGTCGACTAGCACTGATCCCCCTGAGCTTAAGCTCGTTGTTTCTTTGATACTCTTTTGTTTCGTTCTTTCCGGGCTCATCTCTCGTTTCCCGTTTTGACTCTCAAGTTTTTCTAATCTATCTTTTGTTCGCTTTAGTTCCTCAGCTAAATAGCGTCTTCACGTTCTTTTCTCAACTTCATGCGTGCTTTTCTAGCTTTCCATGTGTTTTTCTGACTCCGCGGTCCTTGACTAACCATTTCAGTCGCTAACTTTCCATTCTCAGGTTCTCTAGTGGTTTTCTTAGCTTGAGCTCTAGTAACAACTTGCGTTGGTATCAGAGTTTCATTTTCAGACCCACTGCTGGTAGGAATAGTTTCTAGCATATTCAATGTCGTCTTTTGCACTTTGTTTGGATTTTTGAACAATCCTCAATGAAGTGAGTAACCCCACACTCAGTGCAATAAGCGTTAATTCTAATGATTTCCGTATGTGGACAAACATTCATCAGATGGTCACCTCCACACTTGTAACAGGGTCCTAGTGCTGGTCTTGGTCCATTTGATTCGTCCTTTGTGGATAGGATGGTCTTTGTCCTGTTAACCCTCCATGAGCTATGAACATCAATGTTCTTGCGTCCAAATTGTATCTCTCTTCATCAGAAGCACTTGTAACTGTTGGTGTTCCAACATTCCCAATCATGCCCCATGGTTCTGGTTGTTTGGGTTCTTCTGGTGGGTAATACACAATTGGAGACATGTGTGCACCAGATTCTTCATAATAGGCTTGAACAGGCACTAAGGCTTGTTCTTCCTGATTCTCTAAGGTTGGTGCATA
Organism: Adiantum capillus-veneris; assembly: GCF_014529385.1. Classification (NCBI taxonomy): domain Eukaryota; kingdom Viridiplantae; phylum Streptophyta; class Polypodiopsida; order Polypodiales; family Pteridaceae; genus Adiantum; species Adiantum capillus-veneris. The sequence goes on along the minus strand of NC_140941.1, from coordinate 92,281,371 downwards.
TCTAATGCCCACTGGTCTTGCTCCTGGTAAAGGTGGTTATTGTCCCAATACCGGTTGCGGTCTTTCTATCCCCATAGGTCCTGGTACATTTCCCGTTGGGTATCGAGGTACTGGATGTACCTGAGGTGGTGCTAATTGAGCAGGAGGTGCATACTGACGCTCCCTTACATACCCTTTGTTGTAATAGCACTCCTCTGTTGGATGATTTGTCCATTTTTGCTCAATAGCACACCATTTCAACGGTTTTGGCAATGGTTTTTGGTAATTTAGAGCCTCTTCTATCATTTGCTCTACATTTGGCATAGTTGTTGTTTGTACATTCTTTTTAGTGGTAGTCTCGCTCGCTACGGAGGAAGAGCTACTGGATGCAAAATCTGTATCCACTGACACCTCTCCATAAACCGTACAGTTATCCACTAAGTACAATGCTTCTCTTGTCACTTGCTCGAAACTTGTACAAGCTTTCAAGTGCAAGTCCTTCTTGAGAGTGTCGTTTCTCAGTCCCTCAATAAAGAGAACAGATAGTCTGTCATCTTGTGGTCGTTCACGTACTGGACATCTCTCAATGTATTGTTTGAAGCGAAGTGAAGCTTCCTTCACTTTTTCGTGTTCTCTCTGTTTAAAAGCATATATTTGTGAGACCGTATTGTGCTTAATCCCTCGTTTTGAGAATTCCTCAACAAACTCTCTTAGCAAATGGTCAATGTCATGGAATCCCCCTATGTTCAGTGGTTGAAACCATGTCAATGTCGTACCTTCTAGAGTAAGACCAAATCCCTCGTATTGTGTATGGAAATCTGTTATCTGCTGAGCTCTTAAGACTTGCTTAAAGAGTGACACATGTGCATACGGATCTCCTGAACCACCATACTTCTTTTGCATACACTTCGTGACTTGAGATGGTCTCATACGTCTATGGTCTGCTACCAATCTCATTGCTCCTGTGTCCCGGCTAAAGCTTTCTCTAGCATCATGGACTTCATGGGTTACCCTTGTCGGTTCCCCTGCCATGAATCTACTACTAGGAGGAGAATGTGATGGTTCTGCTTCGAACCTTGGACTTGGAGTGGTATATGTGTGGATTGGAACTGCACTACCTCGATTCGTATCCATTGACTCTCTGGAATGTAATGATCCCATTGGTCCAAGCTTCGAGTACTGAGGTTGACTGAAAGAGTCAGCAACCTGAGTTCTTTGTCCTCCTGTTGTCATTGGGTTTTGCACTCCATTTGTTGGTGCTGGTCTTTGTGAGCTAGAAGTAACATAATACTGATGTAGTGGTCCCCCAAAGTATGTATATCCTTCTAATTCTTTCTTGCCCATTGATGAGTATTGCCTCCCATACTTGTCGTAAGCGGCAATTTTCACTTCCGATCCCTCTGTGTAGGTAAAGACATAAAGTCTTTTTCGGTCTGTCAACTCTCCAGTGTAGGGTTCTTCACATCTATAATAGATATCCTGCTCCCCATTATTATATTTGTATAGCCCCACATAGATGTTATCAGTGTTGATCCTTGTAGTTTCATTCTCTCTTCTTAACCTCGCATCAGGGAATTTCATTATTGGTGCCTTCTCCTCAAGTTCTTCATCTACTTTGGCTTTGGTGCCCATCAATCCCCACTTGTCCACAATGTTAGGGTTTAGGACTACCAAGTACATGGTACCCTCATCATCTAGATATCTATCTCCACTATAGCTCACAGGCACTAAGTCCTTGAACTCACTAGGTCTCTCCTCTATCTTTACACAATAGCGGTCCATTCCATCTTTGTAGATCTTGGCACCTTGCTCATTGTCGTACTGGTATTTTATGAACAATAGCTTCATTGTGGCAGAAGGGTTTGATGATCCTGCTGCCATATTTTCTCTGTTGTTCAGGTTCAAGTGTTCCAAGTGTTCGGTGAAAATCTCGTAAGACCGCTCCGAAGAAGTATCAGAGACACTTCCTTCAAAGATCGGCTCTAATGGTTGCACCCAACTTTGGTTTACACTTCCCTCGGTTGATATGACACTTTCTTGTTCCCCTTGTTTTGGTTGGTTATTCTGGAGATTCCTGCCCGATCTCAAATTCATCAATTCCCCTAAAGGACTTTAACTTTTCCGTCTCGGCAATTTGTTTTCCCCAAGTTTTTGTGGTCAGAATTGATCCAAACTGATTGATACTTGATCAATTGTTTAATCTTGTCAGTTGGACAACTTCTATTTCATCAAGTGAGAATTTTGTTGCAGTTATGCTGAAAAAGACATTATACGCGTATGATGTCTTTTTTTCACAGATTTGGACTATTTTGGTTATGCTCACTCTCAGTAGCCCCCTTATGCTCTGTCCACTCACAAAATTCAGTTTGAACTCTGTTTGAGCAAGTTATGACTAATTTAGGCTTTTCTTGGCAATTTTCCGCTTTTGACTTGTTTTGGGTCAATTGTGATCCAAATGGGATGAAACTTGAAATATAACCTCTAGACAGCTATTAAAATGGATCTGTGTTGGCAAAGTATCAAAATATGTCCAAAATTAGGTCAAGACATCATACGCGTATGATGTCTTTTTCATCAATTTGGGTCAAAACTTGATATTTATGCTTCCTACAGTGCTTGTAACAATCTTGTCAGGTCAGATATCAAAAATAAGCAGTGGATGTGCCAAAAGACATTATACGCGTATGATGTCTTTTGTCCCAGATTTTGACTATTCTTGGTTTTAAGCCTTCTCCAATGTTTACAATTGAGTTTCAAGTGTTTTTGTCAGGTTTGAATGTAAAAACAAGATCTGAATCCAAACTTTCCTATTCTTTGCGTTTCTTGGGCTCCGACTTGTCTTTTTGGGTTTCTTTGAGTGTTAATGCTCTTGTTTTAAGTTGAAATTAGGGTATGACCCCCCCTTTTGAACACTCTGGTAAAGTCAAAATTTCTGTTTTGGTCTCTGTTTGGTCATTTAGACATCATACGCGTATGATGTCTAAAGTTGCAGATTTCCAGTTTTTTGGCACAGAATCCTTCCTAAAGCTTTCTCTAGTGCTCAGCAACTCCCAGATACACAGAAAATTTCTCTGACTTTTGTTTATTCCAAGTTTCACTACTAACTCGACGGTTTAGTGATCTAACATGCAATCAACCATATCAAGCAAATACTCCAATGATTACTAGCTCTAGATCAGGATCAAATGAAGTCCTACCTAAGCTATTCCTAGTCATAAAATGGGTTTGGTAGTTGTGATTTTAAAGAGATCCACTGCCACTCACGGACTAGAAAATTCTTCTTCTATCAACAACTACTCAACACCAAAAAAACAACAAACAAATCTAAGCTAAACTAAAATTACTGTCAACACGGAAGACCCAGGAATACCCCACTTCTTAGTATCTCTCGAGATCTTCGGAGTCCACCACTCCTAGATCTTTTCTAACTAAAGTATACAAAGTAGTTTATACGACTCACCTCGTAGGATTAGTCTAAGGTCACCTACTTAGGGCTCTCGTCCCCGGCAGCGGCGCCAAATGTTAAGGCGGTTACGCCGCTAGCGGAAGCTAAATAGCGAGAACTCAACCAACAACAGAATTTGTCAGACGAGGACGGAGCTTGACCCGCAGGCGCATGGAAACAACTAGGTGGGTGTCAAATCACCTATTCGACCTTCTAATGACAATCACTACTAAGGAAATCAAATCTAAGTTCTAAAATACGCAAGTGACTGAAATCCGTACTACGAACGAATACTATACAAAACAGGATCTAGAATCATTGAATCGATCTCAAACTCAAGGGGAAGTCTATACACTAGGTAAGAACAACACCCCAAAGACTTGAACTGCAAAATCAACCTATAACCACTCCGTGTCGTAAACGCGTATGAAGACAAGCCGAAAAATACAGGTGACCGAAACTTGACCCCGATGGTACTAATGTGTAGCTCTACTTGTTGTGGTTCTATAGATATGCTGCACGCTCTATTCCGAGACACGAGTTGGAAGAAAACTCACACCGAAGCTCGTAGGAACTTACCACACATAGAAGCCGATAGTGCGCACTCTTGGTATCAGTGCGTAGCTCTCGCCGTTGCTAACACAATGGCGGTGTCGCTTCTCCAATGGCGGCTCCGTAGCTCGCGTAGCAAGTAGATAAGACTCTCTCTCTCTCTCTCTCTCTCAGACACAGTCACGGCGCTCAAAAAACCTCTTTGATTAATAAAACTGAATCTCCTTTAGGTTACAAAACTTTGACTTATATACCTCAGCCTTGGAGGTGAGAACATCTCTAACTAATTACATCGGCAAGTGAAATTACTTCGGATTTACAAGCTGGAAACTCAATTGAGTCCCGTTACTTAACGAATGGCTCAAGTCAAAATCAATGTCGGAAAGACATTTATTACAATCAATGGTTACAAAAATGATGAGTGTGAGCAAAAAATGTGGGTGTGATCCTCTGCTGGCTCAACAATTTGTTTTAAAAGCTGCTGCAGCCGTTATTCTACTGTTGATGAACTTCTAGGTTTGGTATCGAGCTTACTATTATTGCTCAAATATGGTCTATGCCGTTTTAGTGTTGTGATCCCTTGTAAACTTCTCAACTTGGTCGTGCATGGTTTAAATGGTTGGTTGTGAAACAGGGTTATGACTAATTGTGGGTTAAGAGTATGGTTTTGTAAAGTTGTGGATTATGGTTGATATGGTTGTAAATCAGTCGCTCATGAGGCTGTAAATGGTTGCTTATTACATCAAGGTTATGAGCCATGGCGGCTCTCTTTCCTAGGTTTTGGAACAAATGTGGAACCACGGAGCATCCCATCTATATGTTGTATGTGTTTAGGGGATTAGCACTCATACTTACCACCTTACATGTGGTTTTGACTCCGTCTAGGGAGGTGTAGGACTTACTTACTAACATCTTTTTATGTTACAGGTGACTCCAAAGTATAGATTGACTGCACGTATGTGCAATGTCACTGACCCTGGAGAAAATAGTGGCAGTCAATGCCAAACTCTGTAAAGTCAAGAAAAAGGTGTATGTGGCCCACTTCGAGGTTAAATTGCCTCATAAAACTCGTCTCCCACGTTATCTCATGAGAGCTTGCAAAGCAAAAGGAGCTCCAAGTGTTTTTTTCCCTTGTAAATGAAACCATCTTTGAATATTTGAGTAGCTTTACCTTTCTTATTATTTATCTTTGAAAGAAATTTAGTTGGGTGACATCTATAACATGTGGGATACCCATGCATCACCTGCATACGGTGCCAATGCGAACTAAAAGTTGTGTTGTTTCCATGGGTGCAGGTGAGGGTTACCTTCTCAACTATGGTTTTCAAAGTTCCTTGGTTGAAGATGACAAATTTATATATCTTCAGGCTCTTGATTCTCTTGTACTTGTGTATAAAGTCAGTTCTGTACTATGAATGGAATTATACAACCTTTTCATTGCCATAGGTTCTAGTGTCTTTTGTAATTTGAAAGGATTCTTTGGTGTTTATGTTATATTGTTACTGGAACACACACACACACACACACACAGAGCATTTCTTGTGTGTGTGCGTGTGTGTGTGGATGTGATTTATTTAATAATGAAATATCTATCATTTTTTGTACAATTATTTAATGTTTTTTTTTTTACTATAACGGTGTAAGATGGCTGGTTCAATTTGTGAGGGCCATTCTAGAACATGATGGATGTTTCATGGGTCGCTCTTCTGGGGTATATGTAAGCCCGATAAAGTAATGCTAATGCTTTGGCAAAGGATGTTGTCCATGTTTTCCTTCTCATCTCTAGTGGTGCTTCTAGCATGGAGCTTTTTCTTTGTAGTTTTATAATTATCCACATAGCCATCATTTCATGTTTTGATATCATTTTTTCTAATTCTTTTAATTTTTAAATTGAGTTTTTAAAAATTATATCATTAGTAAAATTGGTTAGAGAGAAACCCAAATTTGAATGTTATAGCGCCAAAGCTAGGGAGCGACAATAAGAACAGTAACAGTTGAGGTAATATCCGCGGTAATAGCGGCAGCAATATACGTGGTAGTAACCGCAATAACATTTAGAGTTCAAAAAATCTCCCTCCGCCTTCCTCTCTCTTCTTTGGTGAGCCGTTTTAGACTCTCTCTACAAACCGCAATAAAGATCCGCGATAAATGTTGCAAATTTTCATAGTGTAGAAAAGATCAACTCCAAAGAATCTTCTCTAGAGGTAAGGGCTTGATCCATTACTCTAAGAAGATTATGATTTTTTCTATCTATTTCACCCTCTCTCTATCTCTTTTTCTTGTATCCACCTCTCTCTCTCTTTCTCTCTCTCTCTCTCCCCTCTTGCTCTCCATTTCTCTCTATGCATGTGTTCTCTATTTATTTTCCTCTACCTAAATCTCTCTATCTCCCTATTTCTCTCTCTTCATCTCTTTGTCCCTATCTCTCTCCATTTGTATCTCTATCTATCCCTCTATCTCTGCACCTCTCTCTTTCTCTCTCTCTCTCTCTCTCTCTCTCTCTCTCTCTCTCTCTCTCTCTCTCTTTATTTCCCTCTACCTAAATCTCTCTCCCTCTATTTTCCTCTATCTCTATCTCTCTCTTCTCAATTTTTCATTCTCTCTCTCTCTCTCTCTCTCTCTCTCTCTATATATATATATATATATATATATATATATATATATATATATATATATATATATTCCCCTTTTCTCTCTCTTCTCCCTCCACCTCTACCCTTCTCTCTCCATTCCTCCCCCCTTTTCTTTGTTTCCTGGCCTTGCACCTCTCTCTCTCTCTCTCTCTCTCTCTCTCTCTCTCTCTCTCTCTCTCTTTGTGCATCCATTCCCGCTTTTCTCTCTGTTCTCCCTCCACCTCCACCCTTCTCTCTTCATCCCCCCCCCAGTTTTTTTGACCTACTAGACAACAATTCACTGTTTTGATCCTGGCCTTGCACTCTCTCTCTCTCTCTCTCTCTCTCTCTCTCTCTCTCTCTCTCTCTCTCTCTCTCTCTCTCTCTCTCTCTCTCTCTCGCTCTCTCTTTGTGCATCCATTCCCGCTTTTCTCTCTGTTCTCCCTCCACCTCCACCCTTCTCTCTTCATCCCCCCCCCCCCCTCCCCAGTTTTTTTGACCTACTAGACAACAATTCACTGTTTTGATCATAACTTTTTCATTCAAACTCCGATTTGGGTGATCTATAGCCTCAATCAAAGAGCACAATGCTCTCTAGGCATGGATGTAAAGACAAAAAAAATTAGGGTTATAGAAGGAATTTTTGTAGTAGAATTTTTGAAATGAATATGTTCAGGAAAGTTGACTCTCATCTCTTATTTTACATACAATGTCTTCCGACACTCGCAAGGGTTCTTCTTCTTCAACAAGGTCCACAACCATTCTGTAAAATGATCCAAAATATCCAAAGTGTGGACATAGTAACACAACCACTCAACCAACAACATCAAAAACGATGATCATGGCATACTTGGTATCATTTCAAGAGACCGTAAACAAACAAGGCGAAGACTTACGAGCACTTGCAATGGAGAATGGCATGCTATGGGTACTTGTGGTGAGAATGAGAATTTCAAGAGGACACTTGAGATGCAAACAACACGTTTGATGCATCTTGAAGAGGAAGTCAAGGAATGTAAACGCTCTCTTGTGGACTTGAATGCTTTGAAGGAGCGCATGAGCAAAGTAGAGCATGACCATATATTGAAACAGGAGAAATTTGACACCATGAGCCAGCATGTATGGGACATGAAAAATGTATGCACAAAAAAATCTTGGGCTAATGTATATGGTAACGATGTGGTTCCTAATTTCTCACTCATGCAATTAGCTATGGCTCAACCCCGGGGGGTTCACCTTACATAGTATGTGACCTATCATGTGAGTTCAACAAAAGGGTATTTAAATCCCTTAAAACTTAGAGAAATAAATTTACATAAGGATATGTTTTTTATAAATCTCAAAAAAAATTATAGAATTTAAAAGAAAAGGGTCCATCATATTTCCTAGAAAATTCACAGAATAGGGATTTTAGAAAAAGAGCCTGAATGCACGTGATATAGTGGTCTTAAATATAGTGAACCCCTCGGGGTTTAAACAAAGAATGTTGAGAATGTGGATGTGGAGGAGTGGAAGGAACGGGAGCGATGTTCTAGAACATTGTTATTCATGGAATTTCCAAAGAGAAGTTAGAGATGCCTCCTTCTCTTGCCATTGTTATCGAAGATTTCTTTAAAATCCACTTTGGCATGTCCGGAGTTATAGTCTATGGAGCACATAGAGTGGGTAAGCAAGGAGATCCTCGCTTGGGAGAACGTCCAATTGTATGCACCATGCCGGATGAGACCAAACGAAAGATTATCCTTGATAATAGTTGGATCTATTTGAGGGATACAAAATGTTTTGTATATGAGATCGCACTATTAAGAAAAAAAAAATGCATCACAAGACATATGAAAAAACCAATAAGCACTACAACATAACATGAAGATATCGACGCATCATATATCGACGGCCATGCCTTTCCACGCGTATATCAACGTAATTACAGCCCGTCCATATATCCGTTGATATACGTGTCGCAATGTGCATCGATATACGCGTGGAAAGTCATGGTTTGCCACACGTATATCGACGGAAATTTCCACGGGTATATCGACGCACATTGCGACGCAAAAAATTTTGGGGGAAAAAAGGGGAACCCACGCGAAGGGGCCATTTTCGCCTGCAACGCGTGAGCTCAGATCTTGACCGAAACCAGCTGCGCATGTATTATGTCACTCTCCCCCCCCAACCCCTCTCTCTCTCTCTCTCTCTCTCTACATCGTGTGTGTGTGTGTATGTGTGTGTGTGTGTGTGTAGGAAAGAGAGAGAGAGAGAGAGAGAGAGAGAGAGAGAGAGCGGTGTGTGTGTGTGTAGGAAAGAGAGAGAGAGAGAAGTGTGTATACCGACGCAAATATCGATGCCATCCATAGTCCATTAGGTAGTCTTAAAGCAATGTCAAGAGTGTGTATGAGAGAGAGAGAGAGAGAGAGAGAGAGAGAGAGAGAGAGAGAGAGAGCGGTGTGTGTGTGTGTAGGAAAGAGAGAGAGAGAGAGAGAGAGAGAGAGAGAGAGAGAAGTGTGTATACCGATGCAAATATCGATGCCATCCGTAGTCCATTAGGTAGTCTTAAAGCAATGTCAAGAGTGTGTATGGCAAGCCGTAGGTCCATGGGTTTGAATTAACGCCAAATACACAAGCCGTAGGTCAAATCTGGTTGTGTTTTTCTACAGAAAAACACAAACGGATTTCGGAAATGACTTCTATGCCTACTGAAACCATCTGTAGCCCATTAGGTAGTCTTAAAGCAATGTCAAGAGCGTGTATGACAAGCCGTAGGTCAAACGGACAGAAGAAACGCCAAATACACAAGTCGTAGGTCAGATCCGATTATGTTTTCCAACGAAAAAACGCAAACGGACTTCGGAAACTGATTCTACGGTTACCGAAACCATCCGTAGTCGATTAGGTAGTCTTTAGGCAATGTCAAGACAGTGAGAGCAGCTCGACAGTTCGGAGAACCCATATTTCTAGAAGAGGAAGAGCTAGCCCCGAACATTGCGAGCAAGTGGTCTTTGCACCGGACCCTCGAGAGCGACAATGGTGGTTTGTGGTTCAGGTTGCTCCAAGAAATAAACAAGTATTTGAAGGGCAAGAGTTCCTGGAGGAAAGTCGATCAGACGACGCAAATACTACTATGACATTAGATGAGATGGACGAAGGTATGGCAGAGGAAGCTGATAGATATATGCAGAATCTTTGATTCATCGAGCCCCGACACGCCAGGAGAAGACAGATGGATATCGTAGAGGTATCTATGAATTATTAAATGATCTTGATGCTTCAGGAGAGCTTGTAGAGTGGGAGGCCTTAGAGTCTCGCTGATCGATTGAGGTGAGACGTTAATATGTGTGAGTTTATTTAATTAAATAAGTATATGTGAAGTAATATCAATACTAATTTTGTGACTTGTCCTATGTGCAGGTTGTGACGCCTAGTCATCAGTGGATTTCATATATATGCTTTGTGAGACACAGACACGCTTATGTGTCTCTTTCTTGTTTAGACATATATGGTTATGGTTATTGTTCAGACAATTATTGTTTTCCTTATGGTTATGGTTATTGTCATTGTCATTGTATAGACATGGTTATTTTTCCTATTCTTGTATAGACATGGTTATGGTTATTGTTTTGTTTATGGTTATGTTTAACTTTTGGGTTATGCTTATGGTTATTGTTTTGTTTATGGTTATGGTTATCTGCATTATGGTTTTGATCAATATGGTTATGGCCGGCTATGGTTTTAATTTGGTTATGGTTTTGCACAAATTAAGTTCATTATGGTTATGGTTTTAAGTTGGTACGGTTATGGTTTTTCACAAAGTTCATTTCATTTCTTTCATTGGTCTTAAATCTCATGTGAGATCCTACATGGATAGCATGTAGGAGTCGTATACATGATATGGTTTTTTTTTTTTTAAGTTTATGTAAAAACGAAGGGAACTCTGCCGAAATTTTTGTGGGAGCACGGTTGATTTTGGTGCTGCTCGCTTTCTTGGACAGAGGGCAAGAAGTCTGGCTGTGGTGGCTGTGTCCATCTTTTCACTGGGCACAGGCCAGGCTACTTGTCCTCTGCCCAAGAAATTTTTTTTCTATTATGTTCGTCGATATATGTGTCTATATTTGCGTCTATATTTCCGTCGAAATCTACGTCGCTATCTGCGTCAATATCTGCGTCACTACCTGCGTCGCTATCTGCGTCGTAAATAAAGCCTTTCCACACATATATCGATGCAGATTCCGACAGTTTTACAGGGACACAGATAGCGACATCAAGCGTCGATATATACGTCGATGACACCTTTTTTTGTTGTAGTGAATAAAAACAAGGAGATCTTTCACGAAGAAAATGTGCCCAAGGAGGAGACAAGTCCCTCAAGAAAATAGGGTTGTGCAACCTATGAGACCGAGTTACAATAAAAAATATGTCTTCGGAATTGCAATGGATATCCATGGAATGTGGGGCTTGGTATTGATGAACTAACAAGAAAATCCGATGTTGTACTTCTTGTTGAAACTTGGGAGCATGATACACAAAGGATTAACGGCATGGAGAATAACAATGTACATTCATTGATGTGGTCAAAGAATCTCAAGCAACGAAGAGGGCAAGGAAGGGTAGCTAGCATGTATGGTTAAGAAAGGATTGGAATATTTTGTATCAATTGTGAAAGATGACAAGTACAAACGTTATGTATGGATGAAAATTATGACACCAAAAAGAGCACCCATTTTTATAGCCGGTTGCTACATTCTTCATCATGATTCCCCCTTTTATGCTTGCTTGGAAAGAGATCAGCCATTTTTTGATTTGGAAGATGACATTGCTTATTTCAAAGATGAAGGTGATGTTATTGTATTTGGGGATATGAAAGCTCGCACAAAAACATTGCAAGATGATACTCAAAAATTTGAAATGCGCTACATTTCAAGGGAGTTGGAGGAAGTTCACTTGTATGATCGTACTTCAATGGATGAAAAAGAGCCGGATCACTATAGAAAGTCACTTTATACATGTGTAATAGCACGGGTATGCTCATTGACAATAGTGTATCTTTGTGGAGTGGAACCATTGGATTTACATGTAGAAAACATAATGAGGATAGTGTGATTGAATATATGCTACTCTCTGATGCCATCATGTATCGCATAAAGAGTTTTATGTTTGGCAATGGACCCTAGAATTAGACCATCGAGCCTTCTGCATTGACCTTGCATCTGGAGAAGCAACTAAGCATGATAATCTCATCCAAAGGGAGGAGAAATCATCATTATGTATGGATTTCAAATAGGCACCAATGTACATTGAAATGGTTGAGAAAACGTTATGGATAACAAAGCTTAAATATGATGCACCATTGGAAACTAAATGAGAATCTTTCAAGGAAGTTATTTTTTCTTGTGTCAAAGAATGATTTGCCATATAGCATCTCCATGGTATAAACAAAGATAGATCACACAAAAGGTGGTTTGATAAAGAATGTCAAGATGCTCGAAAGTCCTTTGATAAATCTTGATGCAACTATGGACAAAGACACCTATCAAAGTCATTTGCATACATACAAGGCATTGATTCAAAAGGAGAGAAGAAGATGGAAAGTAAAGCAACAAATTTTTCAAGTCCAAGAAAAGGCACGTGTATGTGGAAGATTTTGGAGAAACTTGAGGGGCAAACAGGTTGAGAATTTTGATAACTTGAGTCTTGTGGATATGTACACACATTGTAGGAAATTATATGAGCAAGCAAATGTTGAAAAAATATCATTTTATGGTTCAGACCCATGTATGCCCTCTTTTTTTACAATTGAGGATGTATGCGATGGGCTTGAAAAGTTGGCCACTCACAAAGCGGGAGATCTTTAAGGTATCAAGCCGGAGATGATCAAATGGATAGGAGATTTTACCCATGAGTGGATATGTAATATGTTCTACCTTGCACTTCAACATGATATGCCTTATGATTGGAGTAATAATTGGGTTAAGTCTTTGCATAAAGGAGGGGATATAAACAATGTAAACAACTACCCGACTATTATGATTGGGTCTATTATGATTGGGTCTCTTATGGAAAAGTTGTTTGGGTGAATAATGGAGATGAAATTGAGTGATTGGGATGAAGAGAATGACAAGCGTGCAAAATGACAAGCGGATTTTCGTTGTTGCTATAGCAACATTGATCATCTTGTCACTCTTCGTGTTCTCATGGATGAAAGCCAGTTGAAAGGAAAGTGATTGTATTGTTGTTTTGTGGACTTTAAGAAAGCCTTTGATATGAATCCACGTAACAATTTGTGGAGAAGGATGGAAGAACTCCAAGTGCCAAGTGAGTTTATGCTTGTGGTTTCTCGAATCTATGAGAAGAAGATTTGTCAATTGCACATGGGAAGAGGAATTTCAGATATTTTTGTAAGCACTATTGGGGTTAAACAAAGATGTCCATTGTCACCAACTCTCTTTGGTCTATACGTCGATCACTTAAAACAAATGGTACTTGACTTTATGCAAGAATAAGACAATGCAGTAATCATGCTTTTGTTGTATGCGGATGATGTAGTGCTTCTTGCACACACTTTAGAAGATGCACAAAAGCTTATGGTTGTCCTTGGGAACGTTTGCTTGCATAGTGGGTTGATTGTGAATGAATTCAAAACAAAGGTTATGCTTGTGAAAACCAACCATAAGGAGAAGCCATGCATTATGTACAAAAATGAGGCACTTGAAGTTGTTGAGAGCTTTAAGTACCTTGGCCTTGAGGTTCCGTCCAATCACAAGTGGCATGAATGTGCTATGCATTGTCTAGAAGCGGGAAAGAGAGCATATTATGCATTTGAGAACATGTGTAATGCGGGAAACATCAAGTATTGGGTTCTCAAGAAGTACTTTTTTGATGCATTGGTGACACCGATTCTTCTTTATGGAGTTGAAGGGTGGGTGGGAGCATTTCAAAGTCTACTTGGAAAGAGTTTGAGAATGTCCAACAGTGTTTTCTTACAAACTTCTCCAAGTTAAGACACAAACACCATACATGCTCCTATTTCTTCAGTCGGGATCTCTTCCAATTGAGGTTATGGGCATGGAAAGGGTTGTGGAGTACATGATAAAGATGCATCAAAACCCATCACATCGACTTCCTACAATTGCATGGAAAGCAAGAAAAAAAGTTCAAAAGATGCATAAAAGCAAGATCTTGAGCACAAGATGGATGCAAGACATAAAGAAGTGGTTTGGGAGATGGGATGCATTACACTTGCTACAAGATGCTTCAATTGACTCCCAAGTAAATGAAGTGTTTCTACAATGCCAATTTATTACGGCTTGGGAGAAATCCGATGGGTCACGCTTCATACATTACACCACTCATATTGCCCCCAGCTACAAAACCATGTTCTTCGCTGAAAGAGGAAACCGTAATCACACTTACATGCTTGAGCCTATCCCCTTGTCAGTGATATGCACTCTCATCCAATCAACTATGCACATTATGCTCACTGCAAGTTCGAGATTCTGAGTACCACACACTACTAGAGTGCTGAGCTTTTGGTCACATCCAAACTTTCTTCTCTCACATGTTCAGCCATCACTTAGACCTACACACTTTCCTCTCCTAGCAACAGTGGCCCTCCATTGCGACTCTCATCACCAGAATTTTGAAGCATCGAGAGTCACTCATCAACCATACACATACTACATCACATGTAACTTTGGTCCCATGGGTCATATTTGTCCTCCAAGGACAAGAGTATTTATCTATCTATCTCTCTATCTCTTCTAAATTTTTTGTTCTCTATCTATCTCTTTATTTATCTTCCTTCTCTCTCTCTCTCTCTCTCTCTCTCTCTCTCTCTCTCTCTCTCTCTCTCTCTCTCTCTCTCTCTCTCTCTCTCTCTCTCTCTCTCTCTCTCTCCATTTCTGTCTATCCATATATTCTCTATTTATTTCCCTCTACCTAAATCTCTCTCTAACTATTCACCCCGCTTTCATTGCCAACTGCCAACTCTAACTTGCAATAACTCCCCGCTCCGAGCTCTGGTTGGGATTCTTTCAATTCCTCCTAGCTCCACATGATGCGCACTATCATCGAGAATATTGGCGAGGCCAAAAAGATTCCAGATGGCACATCCTCTGTTGTGGGCAAGTGGGCATAGACCCGGCCCCCGTCCAAACTTTGACAGCTCATAACTTGCACATCGTGGGTCCGATCATCAATCTGAAAAGACCAATACGCTCCATAAATTGAGCACTTCAGCCCTATCACTTCACATCCACTTCTCTGGCATAGCCACACATGTCCATCCCGTCGGGAATCTGCAACCACCTTCACCTTCAAACTAACATATCTCTCTCTCCATAGCTCCGTTTGACGAGCCGTTTGAACGAGATCCTAGAGCATCTCGAGTACTACATTTTAGGACACTGATAGAGCACTTTGAACACCCTCACCTGCTACCCCAACTAAGCCATCTTTGAGCCTCTTTGGCCTAAAAATACGCTTTAGACATACTTTTCTGCTGCCACTAGTCTGCCCAGGACCTTGGTACCTGCCCTAGCCTTCTGCATTGCATCTGCCTACAACCTCTGCTTGGCATAGACCACTTTCTAGCTCGGCACCATCATTGCGCACCCCCTCGTTGAACAATTATGTTCAACCACACATAGGCTTAGTGTACTAAAAACCTGCACACCAAATACACTCTCTGTACCCCTCAAAAACACCTAACATATGTACAAAACTGGCACATGTGAGCCGTTGTCTTTGTTCATGCTGATTGCCCAGCCCCTTGCTTTATCTATCATCAACCGCCAGGGTCAAACACCTTCCATTGGTCTCTTCCGTCCACCTGTAACATCTTTGCATAGTGCCACACCAAGGCACATAACCAATTACATAGCCAAACTTCCAGCATCATACTTCTACCACTCGAAGCACTCCTTTGAAAACTGGGCCACTCGCAACCAAGCACCTCCAAGAACACCATTACTCACACTAAGTAGACCTGACATACCTGACATACTTAACCCACCCTCCCAACCATGTAAAGCTAGATCCTCGTCTAGCAAATCCTACACTTGCTCAACATCACACTGCATAGCTGCCTTTATTAGCATCCCCTTCAACCACCACTCACAGACCTCCTTAGAAATCTTGGACACTCCCTTGGAATCAGCATCACCTATCATAGAGGGCACCGACTACATAGGAATCACCTCTAACTTTGACTCTGTACTGTCTTTCTCACCTACCATGCACTCAGTTCCAGCATCATCAAGCTCGTCCTCTTCAACTGGCCCTTCAAGGTTGATAATCACCATCTGCTTGTCCGCTGCAATCACCAACCCTTCTACCGTTGTAGCATCAATCTCTCACAAGGAAGAGAGAAACTCATTCTCTATCGCATCATCCTTGTCTCCCTCCACCAACCTGTTCACCTTTTGGAAAAAATTTGCACCTGTTGCACCATCATGGCATACTCCATCGCTACCTTCACCAACACGGCCATTAGCATGGCACTGTACACCAACTTTACCTGCACATCATCACCTGTAGGCCTAAACTGCTCCACTTGGTCTTCACTAGGCACCTCAGCTTGCACTTCATGCTGCTCCTCACACATATTCACTGACTCTCCACTCACATGTAAGAGATTGAACTCATCATACCTAGATTGAGACGACTTGGTCTCCGAACTCGTATCTGCATCCATAGAGCTACTCCTCGACTCAATCTCCTCTTCTGTTTCAAGCTCAAGAATCTCCTCTAGCTTACTGCTTCCACCTCGTCTGCAAACCACACTCTTTGCTCTTTACCACACCTCAATGGAGCTTCTACAGCCGCACTCAAACTTGGCAGCACATCCTTTTCCCTTTCTGGAACCATGTGCACATGCATCCTCCACAATTGGAACTGCTCTAGTCAGCATCTTTGGCATAGGAACCACCCTGTTTCTCTGTAACCAAAGAACCCTTGGTTCCTCTCGCACTTGCACTCCTCTTTGTACCTCCCTTTGCACCACCTATGGCTCAGCTACCACCGCATTACACTACCTTGGCATCATTGCGCCTGGCAAACACCGTTTAGCCTCACGTTTCTTCAAAATATTTTTGGTTTGTCCTTTCGCTAAATCTACCGGCTCTTCATACGACACCGGGCTAACTATCCCCACTTTATCTCGCACTTCCTCATGTAGGCAATCCATGAATTTACTCAATTTCAAAACACTGGCATTTTTTGTAGCAGTTACCTTGATCAATTTCCCCCAAAGGGCTTAGAACTCCCACTCGAATGCTTGAAAATCACCCTCCAAGCTTTGCTTCAATCCGTCCAGCTTCCGCTTAACCTCATCCAATTGCGCATCCGCTACAAATCTTCTTCAAAAAGCCACCTCTAGGGCTTGGCAACTTGCTTTTTCTTCATCACCAAGGCTATCGAACCATAGCCTCTCTTTACCACGAACCAGGAGCGGGAACACCTAAACTGCACCGTCTTCTCTTGATAAACCGCTTTCCAACACGAACAATCCATAATATTGAGGCCTGGTTTCCGCATCCTCAACCCCAGTGAAAATGGGAAATCCCATCCAAGCCATCACTAGCACCACCTGCTCTTCAAAGGCCTCACCTTTGGCATCACCAAAATCACCGCTTCGACATTGATGGGGGCTTTTCACAAGCCAAGCTCCCATACCCCTCTTCTCTCGTCCCCACCCCATGAAAACCCCCTCTTAGGGAGGGAGTGATAAAAGGCATTGGAAAAAGTAAGAAAAAAATAAAGTATGATTATGTAAATATATAAGAAAGGTAAAATAGGCCACCTCATGCCTGCGGGGTAGCCCATCCCCACCTTGCCTCCTTTTCCTTCACTGTTGCCCCGTCGGGTGTCCCTTTTCCTCTCCTCCACTCAAAAGGTCAACTCCCCTCTCTCTTCTCCTTGTCCTTTCTCCTTTCTCTCTCCCCTCAAGCTACCCCACCTCTCACCAATAATGCATTATAACTCACCAATAATGCACCCTAACTCACATGCAACTTACCCTATCTTCCTAAATAGTATACCCCACCCCCTCTTTCTCTCTCCTATCATATCCCATGACCCAAATATCCCCCTCTCTCTCTAAAGGGCGCCATGTCTCTTTTCTTGTAGCTAAATAACCTTCCCCACACTCACACACACACTCAGTTTCACTGTGTTTCACTGAAAAAGGTGCCCACAGACCCATCCCCACCCGGTGGTTACCTGATTTTTCTTCTGTTCACACACATCTGCACACAGATTCACCTCTGAACACACTCCCCTCTCTCCCCTCTTGTAATTACTTTATTCTCCATGTCACCTCTCACTTTTTTTCATCAACCCATCTCTCTCTCTCTTAGTCTCTCTCTCATGAGACTGCTGTTCTGGCACATATACACACAGCCACACAAGTGGGGCCCACAGTCACATGGCCTATGTAGATAATGATTTCTTCATTTTTAAATTCTAGAATTTCTCCCCCCTCCTCCCCTATATAAAGAGGGGTCACCATCACACTAAAGACACACACACCATCACCAAAGAGTACACTATGCACTATGTGTGCCTGGTGTACACACACACACACCCACACCATCACCATCACCGCAATCACCATGCTCGTCTTGAGCATGACCTCTACACCCTTGGGCTATGGAAGATGAAGGGAAACTAAATAAAGGATGATGGCCATAACCCTCGTGCGAGTCTTCGCCATCAACTCCCACCTATCCGCCATGTGCTCTACCACACTCTCCCTTCTCATTCCCCTACCCTATGCTCCCCATTTCATCGCCTTATTCTCTAAATAAAGCTTGAGGTTTTGTGAGTATGTTTTCTTGCAATGTTTTGCCCATGTGAGGTGTGCGAAATCGCCACCTAGTCTTGTGTTTGGAGTGAGCTTGTGTATGTGTCAAGGGTGTGCGGATTCGCTATCCTTTTGTGGTGCCTAAGTACTAAGCCGCTATACCCCCTCCCTCACTCTCTCTCTCTCTCTCTCTCTCTCTCTCTCTCTCTCTCTCTCTCTCTCTCTCACTTGATCTCATTCCCTTTCCTCTTCATCATTACTCCCAAGCATCCATCTCTCTTGGATGAAAAATTTGTTATGGTGGTGTGTTGTTTGCGTCCTAGCCGCTGAAGCTAGGTGGTGCCCCCTGTTTGCTTTACCATGACAGGCTCGAAGCGCGCCATTCGGTCCCCGGTGTTTTAGAGGCCATCGGGGTTCGGGGTTCGCTTTGCTCCCGTCATTTGGTGCCCCAACTGAGGATCTTTTCATGAAACCCTTCAGTTTACAAGACTGAAACCCCTAAACTATTGTGAATGGATGAATGGCTAGCAGGATTTACTAATTGGACGATAGAAGAAGAAGAGCTCCAAGCACAACTAGACGAACTCTACATCTCCATCGAAGCTCGAGTGCCAGGCGTAACGGTAATCGATTTGCAGTGGGAGAGTCAACCAACACGGCAAACACAGTGGATATACATAGGCCAAGTGCCAAGAAGAAGAAGGAGAAGGTCGAAACCATGTCCGCAACCTACAACCAACCCACAACAACAAAATGGAAGGAGCTCTACACAATAGAGAATCAACACTATTCTACTTTGAGAATCGGGTAACTCAAGTCACCGAGGTAATTATCACAGTCAGTTTTCAAGTCGCACCTGATGCTGCAGCATAGATAACGAAATCATTGGCTCACACTCTCACTAGAGAAACTAGGGATCTACTGAGTTTGTTTCAGGAAAGAACACCACCCTCTCCCACAAGCTTGGACAGTGACTAAGCACCTCTAAGATTCACATGAATCAGTACAAACTACCTCAAGACAGATCACACATACCAACACGTGTACGCTCAATCAAGGTAATACTGGATTTGAAGGCTCACTACCAGCATGTCATTGACACCATGCTGGGTGGGGAGCAATTTTTTGAGGTTCTGGCATCGGATCAACCATTTGTCCTACCTTTGGTACAAGGCAATGTACCGTTTGAAGTTTTAATCTATGTCCTAGTATAAGAGGGTATACACACCTCATTGTAAATAAGAAAAAAACTTTTGCAAGTTAAGAAGTGTGTCTTTCTAGCTCTCTCTCAGTAATCATGGCAAGTGTAGCATTTCTAACATTTAAAGGAAAGAAGGGGGAGGATTTGGTAACAAACTTCCTAGATGACTTTGAAGTAGCATGTGGAGTGAGCAACAAATATACGGATGAATCCCGGGTTAGAATCTTTAAGCATCTCATGAAGCTAGAAGCTAGATCATGGTACAATGCACTTCCACAAGCAACCAAGGATGACTGGGAAACCTTAAAAACCGCTTTTAAGAGGCGCTTTGGGGGAGGTACCACTTCAGAAAAGTTGTGGGACAATTTGAGAGACTTAAAGCAGGAGGGTCTTTTAGAATATGCCACCTATGAGTCCAAATTTGTGGATTTGTGGGAACGGTGGGTTGAGTCACTCGCAAGGGGGGAACCGCACCCGATTTCCTAAAAAAAGATCGGTTTACGCATGGCTTATGGCCGCTTCTCAAGGAGAAGGTGAAAGGTAGATTCCCGGCTACGTACGAGTTAGCCGTTGAGATTGCTCGCCTTAAGGACAAGAAGCTGCGAATGAAATCCAAAGAAACCGAGTCAACAGAAGCAGGAACATCGCGTCGACCAGCAACTACGACAACCACCATACCACCACCACCGGCTCTTGGGGTAAGAGATGACCAACAAGATATGTTGGCCCATATTACTGAACAACTGTAGAATTTGTCTGTCCACTTAATACAGCAAGGGAGGAGTCAAGAAAGAGATCAAGACCCTGGAAGAGCACGACGACAAAATAGGGAGTATCATTGCTACAACTGCGGAGAAGACGGTCACGGTATGTACTACTGTACCAAACCACGACAAAACTATAATAGAGGAGGTAGGAGGAACCAATTGTCACCCCCTAGAGAAATAACACCCCCACCCCGAGAACCACCCCCACCAACACAAATTCTACGTCCACCCCAGACACCACTACAAGCATCCATTCCACCTCTTCCACCAGCCCCACCACCTAATCGCCTTGTAAACATCATAAGGCTAGAAGAGAAAGGAAAAGCCGTAGTAGTGGATCCACCCAGAGCAAAGGAGAGGGACAAGGGTAAGGAGAAGGTAACCTTTTTAGAACCACTTGAAGCCATGACTGTGAAAGGAGCTAGGAGGGAGAAAGCTACACAATCAGATGATGAGAGAAGCATGAGAGGAGAAACTAGCAAGAGGCCATCCAGGCCACGACGGAAATTGGGCATCACCGACTTCCAGCTAGGGGAAAGTTCTAAGCCCTATGATCTAACATTGGATGTGGCAGAGCAAGGACCGAAGATTACATGGACACAGTTGCTACATCTTGTACTTAAAGTAAGGCGACAATGGTTTAAAATGGTAAGTACAAGATGCTCCAAAAGAAAGGTAGCTAGAGCAATTTCGGGATGCAACATGGATGACATCCTTCCAATTGTCAATGTAAACATAAAAGGAAAGAGGGTTGGAAACACCTACATTGATGAAGGTTCACAAATTTGTGTAATGAGAGAAGCTATGATGCTTCGATTAGGGCTCGAGGTTGACAGGCCTTCTCCATGCAAGGCAAAGATGGCAAACAACGCAAAAGTAAAGTGTGTGGGTGTGGTAAGTGCCGTGAAAATCAAAGCTTTCAACACTGAGGTAGAGGTAGATGTTTTTGTAATGCCTACTAATGGGGAGGGCTATCCACTAATTTTGGGAAGGCCATGGTTGATGGCCATGAAGGAAAAACAGGACTGGGGTACTGGCCTTCTACGCATGACCGGTAAGAAAGGGGAGACAATCTACTACGACATGAGGATTGGCAAGCAGAAGCAAATGAATCTGGAAACATCGGCAGATGAAACCACTAGAGAATCTTCGAGTTCTGAGGAGGAGACCACATCCACCGACAAAAGTGACAGTTCCATTGATGTGATGGGTATCATTATGAAGGATCCACAAAGGGTAAGCACAACTGGTGATCCATCACCAAAAGGGCAACCCAATGAAGAGGAGAGCAAATCACCTGGCCTAGGAGGAAGTAGGTTGAAGGGTATGTTGTCTACGGAATTAACACTTGAGGAGAAAGATAGTTTTTTGCAAATGTTGATGGGATTTCCCAACCTGTTCATTGACAACTATGAAAGAATCACAGGCATTACAGTGGTGGAACATCATATTAAGCTGAAGGAAGGGGTAAAACCAGTTGTGCAAAAGCTATGACGACTGGGGGTCATACAAGAAAAGGCACTCTTGGCCGAGGTAAGGAAACTGCTGGAGGCTGGATTCATCTATCCTATAGAAAACTTAGAATGGGTGTCACCCGTAGTGGTGACGCCTAAAAAGAATGGTAAGTGGAGGGTCTGTGTTGACTACAAACCACTAAATGCAGCTACAAAGAGAGACCACTTTCCTCTCCCTTTCTTGGATGAAATTCTGAATGAAGTAGCGGGTTTTGAATGCTATACCGTATGTGATGGTTATTCTGGATACTTTCAAATACGCATAGCCTTGGAAGATCAGCTAAAAACCACTTTTATCACGCCATGGGGTTGTTTTGCATACAGGGTTATGCCATTTGGTCTCACAAATGCACCTGCCACATTCCAAAGATATGTCACATATGTTTTTCAACCGTTCTTTGGAACATCCATAAGAGTGTTCATTGATGATTTTTGTATATATAGCTCCCGTATTTCACATTTAGAAAAGGTAACTGAAGGTTTGGCCAGGTTGCAGAGCCTAGGTGGGCAATTAAATGTGGATAAATGCCACATTGGGGAGAGTAAAGTCATTCTAATAGGCCATGAAATTTCAGCAAAAGGTATCAACGCCGACCCAAGTAAGGTGTCCGCACTCATAGCCCTACCTTCACCAACGACCGCACGTCAACTGGTCTCTTTTCTACAGAAGGTGAGGTACTTAAGTAGATTCATACATCTACTATCACAACTTGTTCTACCACTGCAACAACTCACTCAAAGATCAACTTTCACTTGGGACGAGGAAAGCGAACATCACTACAACAAGGTAAAGGAGGTCTTAGCCACTCTGCCAACTATCTCACCACCTAAGTGGGATGAAAAATTCTATGTCACCTCAAGTGTTGGTGATGACTCATTGGGGGATGTGCTACTCCAAAAGGATATGACGACATCTTTCATGAGTCCAATCTACTTCTCTAGTCGAATGATGACAGCAGGAGAGAAAGGTTTCACCCATGTGGAACACTCAGTCCTAGATCTTAGATTTGCAACTACAAAGTTTAGGTCATATTTGCTGCCTAAGCAATTTGTGATTCTAACCACGGATGAAATATTTCCCTATGTTGTACAACACATGGATGTGTCTGCTAGAATTACTAAATGGCTAGTTCGTCTGCAAGAGTTTGACTACACGATACAGGTAGAAAGCACGACAAGGGCAAGTTTGGGGGGACTCATGACCTACCAAGTCTTTGAAAGGAAGGAGAAGCAATCTAAGGAAGGAGAAGTCCGATTACCTCCAGTACCACTGATGGTAGAAGGAGCATACTCTCTCTACTATGATGGAGCCTACAAGCGAGCGTCCGACAAAGTAGCTGCAGGCATAGTGGTCTTTGATGACAAAGGGACAAAGGTATTTTCGTTGGGCCAATTGTTAGATTCACATTCTAACAATGAAGTTGAGTAAGCAGCACTAACCAAGGGTCTACAATGGTGCGTCTCACAAGGTGTACAACGCCTTAATGTATTTGGGGATGCTCTACTTCTGGTAAGGCAAGTAAATGGAGCATGGACATGCAAGAATCATAGTTTAAGGACTCACTTAAGTGGTGTAAAAACCTTGTTGGTTAAGTTTGAAGAAGTTCAATTACACCATATCCCAAGGGCTCAAAACCAAGAAGCAGATGCCCTAGCAAGTGAAAGACTACAGGAAGTGGTGGTTGGAGCAATAAAACTAAAGCTCCCTCTATTTCAAGGAAGTGATGCCTTGCCTGACATCATGCATTTTTTGGAAACAAGGGAATGCCCATCAGATTTAACAAAGGGACAGAAGCAATGGCTGACGCGGAAGGCCACAAGGTATTGACTCATCAATGATGGTTTTTACTATAAGGGTAAGGACCAAATACTCAAGAAGGTCCCTCTCTCTCAGGAAATCACGGGAGTAATTGCTAGTTGTCACGACGGGGTTTGTGGTGGTCACTTTGCCCTGTACATAACAAGTAGGAAAATCTTGCAGGCAGGCTTCATATGGCCTAGCCTCAACCGTGATGTACACCACTGGTGCAAAACGTGTAAGTTGTGTCAAAAGGCCGGCACTAGGTCACTTATGCCTGAACCACAGACACCTATTCTCTCATATGGCCCATTTGAAAAATGGGGTATCGATGCCATTGGGCCATTACCTAGGGCCAACTCAGGAAAATTCTACACTATCATGGGGGTCAACTACATGACTAGATGGGCAGAGGCTATAGCCACCACTAGAATCACAGCGATAGAGGTAGCTAAATTTATCTACGAGCACATATGCTGTAGGTTTGGCACACCTTTAGAGATCATCTCTGATAGAGGGCCATGTTTCAGAGCAGACTTGGTAGGAGAATTAATGCAGAAATTGGGCATTACAAGGAGGCACTCTTCACCATATTACCCTCAATGTAATGGCCTAGTTGAAAAGGTAAATGGAATGGTTTCTAAAATTATTACCAAGAAGGTAAACAATCATCCTGGAGACTGGGATAAGTATCTACTACCAGCTTTATGGGCCTACAGAACTTCATTTCGTACATCCTTGGGATTCACACCGTATCATCTACTATTTGGTAAGGAAGCAATCTTGCCCATTGAAGTGCAACTACAAAGTCTCAGAGTAATGGCAAGCCAGCTTCAACAGCCCAACATGCATTTGAGAGATCACATCATCAACTTGGAAAGACTACAGCTGGACAGAGAAGAAGCAATAAATTATTATGCAGCACAAGCAGAGCATAGACGGCTTAGCTTTAACGAGCATCTCCGGAAAAAAGAAGTGAAGAAAGGAATGTTGGTGCTCCGCTACGACAATCGCTTCGACACGCGCAAGGATAAGAAACTCCTGCTCCGATGGGAAGTCCCTTTCATCATCAGGAAAAAGTATGCCAATGGAAGCTACCAGCATGGAGGCTGATGGAAAACTTCATAAAACCAGAGTAAATGGTTGGCGACTTAAACCTTATTTTCTTCGATTTGACCAGGCTCCACCAATTGACATTCCAGATGAGGACACACCATCAGCTGCCACCTCCGACGATAATGATCAAACAGATGAGCTATAGACATGAATACCTCTAGCCAAAAGGGGAGGGCTAATGATGGGGGCTTTTCACAAGCCAAGCTCCCATACCCCTCTTCTCTCGTCCCCACCCCATGAAAACCCCCTCTTAGGGAGGGAGTGATAAAAGGCATTGGAAAAAGTAAGAAAAAAATAAAGTATGATTATGTAAATATATAAGAAAGGTAAAATAGGCCACCTCATGCCTGAGGGGTAGCCCATCCCCACCTTGCCTCCTTTTTCTTCACTGTTGCCCCACCGGGTGTCCCTTTTCCTCTCCTCCACTCAAAAGGTCAACTCCCCTCTCTCTTCCCCTTGTCCTTTCTCCTTTCTCTCTCCCCTCAAGCTACCCCACCTCTCACCAATAATGCATTATAACTCACCAATAATGCACCCTAACTCATATGCAACTTACCCTATCTTCCTAAATAGTATACCCCACCCCCTCTTTCTCTCTCCTATCATATCCCATCACCCAAATACCCCCCTCTCTCTCTAAAGAGCGCCATGTCTCTTCTCTTGTAGCTAAATAACCTCCCCCACACTCACACACACTCAGTTTCACTGAAAAAGGTGCCCACAGACCCATCCCCACCCGGTGGTTACCTGATTTTTCTTCTGTTCACACACATCTGCACACAGATTCACCTCTGAACACACTCCCCTCTTGTAATTACTTTATTTTCCATGTCACCTCTCACTTTTTTTCATCAACCCATCTGTCTCTCTCTTAGTCTCTCTCTCATGAGACTGCTGTTCTGGCACATATACACACAGCCAGCCAAGTGGGGCCCACAGTCACATGGCCTATGTAGATAATGATTTCTTCATTTTTAAATTCTAGAATTTCTCCCCCCTCCTCCCCTATATAAAGAGGGGTCACCATCACACTAAAAACACACACACCATCACCAAAGAGTACACTATGCACTGTGTGTGCCTAGTGCACACACACACACACACCATCACCATCACCGCAATCACCATGCTCATCTTGAGCATGACCTCTACACCCTTGGGCTATGGAAGATGAAGGGAAACTAAATAAAGGATGATGACCATAACCCTCGTGCGAGTCTTCGCCATCAACTCCCACCTATCCGCCATGTGCTCTACCACGCTCTCCCTTCTCATTCCCCTACCCTATGCTCCCCATTTCATCGCCTTATTCTCTAAATAAAGCTTGAGGTTTTGTGAGTATGTTTTCTTGCAATGTTTTGCCCATGTGAGGTGTGCGGAATCGCCACCTAGTCTTGTGTTTGGAGTGAGCTTGTGTATGTGTGAAGGGTGTGCGGATTCGCCATCCTTTTGTGGTGCCTAAGTACTAAGCCGCTATACCCCCTCCCTCACTCTCTCTCTCTCTCTCTCTCTCTCTCTCTCTCTCTCTATCTCTATCTCATTCCCTTTCCTCTTCATCATTACTCCCAAGCATCCATCTCTCTTGGATGAAAACTTTGTTATGGTGGTTTGTTGTTTGCGTCCTAGCCACTGAAGCTAGGTGGTGCCCCTTGTTTGCTTTACCATGACAGGCTCGAGGCACGCCATTCGGTCCCTGGTGTTTTAGAGGCCGTTGGGGTTCGGGGTTCTCTTTGCTCCCGTCAACATCAACTAGGAGCATCAGCATACTCCTCAGTGGGGGCACCAGAAGATGGAGCGAGAGAGAATGGGGGAACACACCTGGCACAAACACAAGGGCCTCTCTATAGCTCAGGGTATCCACAGCACCCCTATCCTCTCGGAAAACACCTTCAAAAACACACATTACACTAGCAGACCACCGCCTGCCCAATTTCCAATGTCCTCACACTCCACAAATCCACCACACAAAGCACACCTACTGCCATGGTCTGTCTCCACCCTTCACATGCACACAACCACTCAGTCTCACTCTCTCACACAAAACACCGTCGGTCCGGGGGGCACACACATCCACACTGCCGGCATCGAGGGGAAACACTAGAGTAGGAGAAAGAGAAGGGGGGAAGGGGAAACAACACAAAGACGAGGCAACAGTGGCTTGATTGTACTTCATAAAACATGTACACAGGCTTGCACTACCATCACCATGGCCATTTTCAAGAGAAAAACACAAAGGGCTTTGACAGGCACACTCCTCTGTCAGAGAGTTCCACTTTGTAGACGTCAAATGGCACAAAAAAGCCCCAAAAAAAGCCCCTTGACATGAAAATGCTTCACTAAAAACCTCTCCAATGCCCAACCTTTTGGCCTCTTTTAACCTGTAGCACCTCCTTGCTCACATGCTCAATGAGTAGTCTGTTGAGCTTAGTAGGAAGAATTCCTTTCCAGCTCTAAACCACATGAATCTCATCACATTTCGGTCTTGGTGTGCCTTCGAACAATGCGTACAAAAAACCAAAAAAATCATTTGACATCCCGCTTTCCTTGCCAATTGCCGACTCTCACTTGCAATAACTCCCCGCTCTCAGCTTCGGTTGGGATTCTGTCAATTCCTCCTAGCTCCACATGATGCACACTATCACCAAGAATATTGGCGAGGCCAAATAGATGCGAGATGGCACATCCTCCGTTGTGGGCAAGTGGGCAGAGACCCGGCCCCCGTCCAAACTTCGACAGCTCATAACTTGCACATCGTGGGTCCGATCATCAATTTGAAAAGACCAACAGGCTCCATAAATTGAGCACTTTATCCCTATCACTTCACATCCACTTCTCTGTCCTACCCACGCATGTCCATCCCGTCGAGAATCTACAACCACCTTCACCTTCAAACTGGCATATCTCTCTCTGCATACCTCCGTTTGACGAGCCATCTGAACGAGATCTAGAGCATCTTGAGTACTACATTTTAGGACACTGATAGATCACTTCGGGCACCTTCACTTGCTACCCCAACTGAGCCATCTTTGAGCCTCCTTGGCCTAAAAAGCCGCTTTAGACATACTTTTCCGCTGCCACTAGTCTTCTCAGGACCTTGGTACCTGCCCTAGCCTTCTGCATTGCATCTGTCTGCAACCTCTGCTTGGCATAGACCAGTTTCTAGCTCGGACCAACTTTGGTTGCACCAACGTGCAGTGATGAAGGCAAATCGATAAGGCAAAATGGAGGCAAAGGTAATATCTTTCCCCTATATGTTTTAGATGCTATAATTTCAACCGAATATGTGGTATTCTTGGTTCCTCCTGTCATACCTCCTATATCTACCAAGCCCGATTTGGTGGTACTTTCTTCCGATGAAGAAGAAGAAGCCTGATTTGGTGGTACTTTCTTTTGATGAAGAAGAAAAAGCCCGATTTGGTGGTACTTTCTTCCGACAAACGCTATACTCGGGCTATGGTTCACCAAGGGTTCCATGACCATGAAGTCAAACTAGTTTCATCCAAAAGCACCGTCGCAAGGGTGAGGACATTAGAGGCTAAGGCTGTTGATACCCTTGGCATCTATGCCCCCCTGAGAAAAATCCAAATGGAGGTGGTAAAGGTCATTTCTGAATCCGTGCTTCAACCTTCTGTAGATCAATGCATGTCACTTGGACAAGTTGAGTTTTCGGTCTTGCTACAAGAAATATTTCCTCTCGTTAAAAGCCAAAGGTATGGGAATTGCATTTTTCCAACTATTAGTGTTTATGTGTCTAATCTTCCACCATGATATTTGCAGGATAAAAAATTGGGTGCATAAATTTCGTGGAGGGGAATACTCACAAATAATAGACTTGAAGAGGCGCTTAGCATTCTCATTTATCCATGACATGCTTTTCCCAGGTCAAAAACATAGACAGGAGGACAGATGTCAACAACAGGACCAGGCTCAGGCATTGATCTTGTCACAATAGAATGTGAAGAACTGGAAATGGAGATTTGAAAAGAGCGTGGGTATGCTTTGATCATGTACGACGAATAGAAGGATGGACCACTATGGTAGCACATGTTTACGACCCGGGGCAAGTAGTCTTCCACTAGAAGATTGCATAGCACAAATTTGCTTGTGCATATTATAAGCAGTGAATCTTAATGTGGGTTTTTCTTGGTACTTAGTGTGCAAGAGTTAATGGAAATTTCCATATGAGATATGAAATAGGAAGACACTATCGCTCAGATGATATTATGGCAACAAATGATCGATGTGGTAGAGTGCAATGGGGTGCCTCCACCGGACTTTGTTGGGTTTATGGAAAACGAAGCCCAAGGAAATTGGAATGCAGTGCGTACAATTTTCAATGGAGGACCAGACAAGGTGATGGAAGATTGGGAGTGACCTTGCCTTTTCCATTGGGAACAAAGTCTAGGGATCCACACCACAAAATATGTAGTGAATGCATTTCAAGATGAGCACACAAAGCAGCTATGTCGAATGTGGTGGTGCGCGCAAAGCACTGAAGATACAGAGGCTCCATATCAATTTATTCAAGCTTGGTGAGCAACAGGTTAGGTGGCAAATGGGAATCTAGGCGGAATGGAATGCTGGTTAAGTTGGTGGCATGTGAGGTACCCTCACTGGAGGAAGGAAATCCTTGGGGTAAGTATTGATCAATGTTTTGGAATAGGATTTAAGATGTCCATGTAATTAAGCCTTGTATGATGTCAGTGGGATACTATTCCATCATTCTGCACTCTGTGGATGGCCATTGCTCGAAGTCATACCTTGAACGAGTCTCTCAGAGTCACGTCATGCATCATGGCTGGTCACAAGCAAAAAAAAAAATTGTTAGATGCAATAGTTTCGGACATTGGCAACACACTCCTTCAAAAATCCAAACAAATGGCATATACGGAGGGTAAGTATATTAGAAGCGGACCAAGCATAAGCAAGATGAGAGATAAATCAGCTTCTGGGCAAGTCCACACACCTAGTCCATCACAGAATAGCCGTGTTGTGAACGATGCAATAGGAGGCACAAGCCTTCCAAAGATGCTTGAGTTTTTTGGAGATAGAGTTACAGTGACAAAGTAGTGCAAGACATTCACCCATATTAAAGGCGTGGACGTGAATAGTTCACACATGCCAGAGTATGTCACTAAGAATGTTGCACGTCAAAGAAAGGCCAGGAAATTATTGTTTGGTGGAGTAGCAGAGACAACTGAAGTACCCCCTGTAAAAGAACAGAATGTCGGGGTGATGATTTGGATCGTGGAGGTTGACATAAATGACACCATGTGGGCCATTAGAAGGTGCAAACCAGGGAGTAGGTTCACCTACCAAGGAATCATCAAAGGAGAAAAGTGCAAGAAAAAGGTGAATGCATGCATTGACGGAACAACTAACCCATGTTTTTGGGGAAAATGCAATTGGGAGGGATGCAACAATGACACATGAGTATGGTTTTGTAGCGACGATGTGAAGCACGTCTGGAATGTATGTCCACACATTGTGATGCAACCTCCAAGGCCTCCACTTGAGTGGCCAGTGGCATGGGGCACATCCTTAAGAGAGTCAGGAATAGAGGCATTGCACCTTGCAGGGTTTCATATCGCAATAGAAACTATGGAAGTGCAAGGGCAAAGACGTGCGGACAGGTATAGAATAGGTGTTTCTGAAGAGGACTCCAAAAGGATAGATAGTGCAATAGAGTTAGAGATGGACATCACATAAGTGGAAGTGATAAAGACAGGCAAAGACGAAGTTTTCGTTGTGGAAACTCAAAACTCAAAGTTGCGTGGTGATAAATACAGGGTCACAATAGCTAAGCATCCCAGTTGTACTTATAGAGACTTCAACAGGAGGGTAGGGTACGTAATGACCTATGTGGCTTGCAAACACTTGTATTACATCTACTTGAGAGTGTTTGGAATGGACATAAACCACAGCATGTTCATTCATCAATCTAGTTTGGGTGAGAATGAGGGAAAAACTTTATTGGAGGCCAAAAGGCTATTGTAATAATTCTACATTTTTGGGTTTCCTTCTTCTATTTGTGATGTGAAAATGATTAGAATGTCTTGAGTTGACCACATATTGACTTTCTGTACTATTGTCTTGTGATCTATAATTCACGTTTAAGCTAGCATGACACACATACACACACACAAGAACACAAATGAACTTCTTGTATTATTGTCTTTGGATCTGTAATTCAAATTTAAGTTAGGTAGATGGAGAGAGAGAAAAAGGGTGGGGGAGAGAGAAGGTCAATAGAGAGAGAGAGAGAGAGAGAGAGAGAGAGAGAGAGAGAGAGAGAGAGAGAGAGAGAGATTCTTGTGATCTACAATTCAAATTTATATTATTAGGATAAAGATAAAGAGAGTGAGGAAGGGGGGAGAGAGAGAGAGAGAGAGAGAGAGAGAGAGTTTGGGGAGGAGAGGGGCTTGGGGGGGGGGGCTAGAAATGGACAGATGGTAGGAGTAGGGGCGGCACATGGTGGCAACAAGTTAGAACCACCAACAAACAATTGTTGGATAGGGTGGTGGTGGTGATGGGTGCTAAGGGGCGGCATGGGGAGGCAATGGGTAGTAGTGGTGGTGGGATGAAAAAAAAACTCGCTCCGTAACCGCCCCCAGGGAGCACAATCTTCCCATTAGGGGCTGTATGTGGAGTGGCAGAGGCGGGGAGATGCCTCAATGCCCTCAAATCCTCCCTATCCTCCAAAGAGTCTCTTTTTCCCGTAGTGTGGTTCCATAGAGTGTGAGAAACATTCTTGAATATTTGCATGGGATCAAATATGTATTGTATCCTTAAGTCCTTCCAATATGGAATACCTTGCCATACCTCTTGGAGGAGTAGACGGGGGGTGTCTGTTGTAATGATCTTCCCAAATGGTTGCCCAATTTGCCATTGTAAGATTTAGAGGTGTCTTTCTATTGGTTGGAGCCTTGTATTTGCTATGACTTTGGGGCATGAAAGGATGGTTGTTTGGATAGATACCTTATGCAAGGCAACACATATGGTTTAGGAATGTATATAATATTTTTTAATGATATATTACATAGTACATAATTGTATATACTTAAATTATAGGTGGTTGTGTGCGTATATATTTGTCTATGCATGTAGGTAGGCACTAACTACGTGAGCATAGCACCCGAAGGTTAAACGCTTCCTCTTAGGTATAGTCCCTTTTTAATCATGGTGTTGCGGTCATTGATCCACTCATGTATGGATTATCACAATGTATCTTTGATTTTACCACGGTTAGATTGTGATGATATCTAAAGAGGTGCCACTAGACCTTAGGTATTACTAGCCCCTGCTTAGGTCTACTAGTATGTATGTGTGTGTGTATGTATATACTTGTGTACGTATATATGGAGGAGTGAGTTTCTATACACCTAGTCTACCTCTCTTTCCACCTTTAAACCCTACACCTTGATTATGGTTGTTTAGCCCCTACTACTAGCCCCTACTTAGGTCTACTAGTATATATATATGTATTTATGCGAGTGTGTATATACATATATGTGTATGTCTATATACAACCTAACCAAGTTCTACTTATCAAGCAATTGTAAATGTCATGCGATACCCCACCTTCCGAGGAGCAGCCATCGCATTCCTCCTTCGGTTGGTTCACGTCTCAGATGAGCACCCATCCAAGGTGGACAACGTCCCCAGTGGACCAGGGTCTTGAAGTGGAAAGTACAAGCAATAGATTTAGGTTCATCTGTACTATTTTTTATAGGGAGCATGAGAAAATATTTTTCTATTATTTGTAGGCATGGCCCTCATTGAGCTATGGGAACCCCGGTCCATCTAGTCATGTTCCGCCACCATTAGTAGATCCAGATCTACAGCACGCGCTATTGATAAAAGAGGAGTACATGCGTTCACGCGGGGGCTATTTGGTCGGTACACTCCACATCAGCTCGCAGTTTACAGAATTTCACAAATAGACCACACTGTGGGGGAGGCAAGGAGGGACTCCATGTATGTTAGAGTCTCACACCGATGACACCTCCTTCTTACCAGCCCACCCCCCTTCCATCATAGGGTCCCACACCATTTCATTCCACTCTTGCTTTGTCCGAGCCTTGTCGACAGTCCACACGTGGTCAATGAGAATCTTTTGGTAGCGCACAATGACACTCATCTCAGGGTAGCGAGCACCGTGAGAGGCGGAGTGGCTCAGGGTCTTGTTGGGATGCATGTTTTAGTGGTGGAGGAGGGACAACATCACTCGTTTTGGAGCATTCCGCTCCAAATGCAAAGGACGAGGAAGTTGACGCACCAGTGCCAGACACGCAGCGGCATTACTATAGGGTCAAATACGATGGAGAGATTGACTTCGATACGACATAGGGCAGGGCATTTCAATATTTATGTTTTTTTTGGCACTCCACGTATAAGAATTGTTTCATAAAGTTCAAATACTAAACGCCCGATCATGCACACTACATCGAGGAAGCGTTGCATACTTGCTTCCCAAATGCCCCCAACATGCGTTTCTCGACACAGTGGATAGAGGGGTACATCAAAATTTTCCTAAAAAATAAGCAATCGAGTGTGCGGTGCGCCGCAGCCAACCAGGTTGCTAATTTAGAGAGGAATTTTTGTGGCGAGAATATGGTAGATGCAGAGTGGGAGTGGGCCATGCATGAAAAGGGTGAGGAAGTGACAACCGGCTCATCCCACAAACAACAACGCAAATCTTGGGCCAGACAGACTCCCACACATTATGGTTCGAGAGGCAAAGCTGCCTTGAAACATAAATATATAAGCTATTTTTTATTATGTAAGATTAAATTAGAGAGTGATTTAGCTTATGTAATTTCTTTGGTCATTTTTAACTTAGGAAAATATCACTCTATCCCATCCTACGAGAGAGATGGTCAAGTATCGAGAGGGGCACACGAACTTTGATACTAAGCAATGGTTGTTCCAAAACCATCACATCTCTCGCAAGCAATTCGACTCGCGAGTCGGA